>NW_016194809.1:0-3107 GCF_001687245.7 Rhagoletis zephyria | reverse complement strand
TCTCCCGTATTTTACTTCATAAGAAATTCATGCTTGTATGGAAAAAAGTTCGAAATCCATTACCAAAAAAAAAAAATTTTAAGCGGTTGAAACTTGCACATGACACATAACACTAATATTGTAAAAATTTAAATTTTGTTGAAAATTGGTCGAATTTTTCTAAATTTTGTATAAAGTTTGAAACTGTTTATATGTTTTTGGTTAAAGCATGGACGGTCTTTTTATAGAAAACTAACAAACAAAAATTTATTCGAAAAACATTACGAATACATATTAAAAAAAATATCAATCACTTGTTTGAGTCACTGTATATGATTGTTTGGACGGCAAAAAATGGTAAATTATTATTTTTTATTTGGGGCCTTGTTATTTGTATATTGTGGTAAACAAAATTTTGATGAAGTGGCAACCGTGTTTGTGAGTACGCCGCTTATGGTAAACAAGCAAAGTTGTACTAAAAAATAAAATGTACGTATATTCACATGTAAATAAAACCAGACGTGTGCTCTTGGTGAGACTTGGACTATTTAATGCCTTTGTTGTCTTTTGAACTTAACTGCGTTTCAATATGAAAACCTAATTAACTCAGTGCGCCTTATTAGGACAAAAATATGTCGCTGGTTATTAAATACCACTTTTTTCTACTTTATAAGTGTTTGCATGCAAAAAATATTATAAAATATGCCAAGCTTATGCACTATTTGGTATAGCGCCACAAATATGTAGAACAAAAAGTAATAGTTATATGCAAAAAACAAAGAAAACCTTACGCCTACACTGGTAATCCGCAAAGTAGAAATAAGCAAAACTATATTTGAAAGTCATACGAGTATATATATAAGAGTAAGAGTAGTAACTAGTATTGTTTGAAAATTGTTTGCGGAGGTGTCTACAAAAAAGACAATTAAAATAGCGACTGTTTACTTTTGTCATGCTAATTTGCATATTCTCAGACATACTTGCATAACCAACACCTTTTTTTGTGTACTTCTTCTTATAAGGTCAGTTGCTCGCGCCCGATCCATTACGAGCACGTAAATGGTTAACTGACGTTGCAAACTGCGTCACTGTTGAGCGCGTTTAGCTACAGATAGAAAGCTTTGTTTTTTCTCTTTTTTGAAGCTGGCATAGATACACAGTGTCATTAAATATGTAAGTAGTCAATAAAATTGGCTGAGCTAAACGTTCGATGACTAAACGTAAATTAATGCAAAATTAACGCGGAACGTTACATTTACTTGCACCGATTGATTGTGGATGTAATAGAATGCTTTGCTGGGCCATTTCAATATATTAAGCAAGTAAGAATGAACTAGAATGAGTGAAACAAAACTACTGCTCGACTAGTACTACTCAGAAATGAACTAGACAGATGTAATAGGCATTTCTGAAACGGTGAGGTGAAAACATTTTGTATTCTTTCACATTACTCTTCAATTCTGTGTAAAAATTACAAACAAAATATTTTGGGTGCATATTTTTTTAGATTGTGATAACAAAAATAAATTTAAAAAATTGTCCCGTCGTTTTTTTTTTTTTTCTTTTAGATAATTGTATATCCTGCTTCATTGTTAAACATGATATCTTCATGAGTTGAAGCTACTATTCAATATTTTTTTGGACTTTTTCGGACTTTTCGTGACTTATTTTTCGGATTGTTTCGGGAATTTTTGATCTGGCAGTGTTTTCGAAAGCCTTCAATATCAAAAAATAATAATAATAATAACCAATACCATTCATGGACCTTACAAATTAAAAAGTAATAGCTGTTTGNCATTACAGTAAGAGGAAAGCAATTGATTCTCCTGTTCCAGTTAAAAAATCTTACATAACAAAACCCCAAAAAAAAAAAATTGCAAAAACAAATTGAGTTTAGTAGAGCATTAAATTCTAGTATAATAAAGTGCAAGTTGCAAACGGCTAAGACTTCACATTAATTTTTAATAAATTTTTTCGCGAGCATTTCGAGCATATCAGCATGCTAAATGTTTATGTGTTAGTCTTAGCTATTTGCAAATTGCACTTTATCAGACTAGAATTGAATGATTTATAAAACTGCATAACCAAATTTTTCTTTAAACTAAAAAAAATTAAAATCAACAATTTTTATTGTTATAAGGCCATAAATAACAGAAACAAAAAAAATTTATTTTGCTGAAATTTTTTTTCAACACTTTAATTTGTTTATGTGAAATATTTGTTTCGCTTTAGGGGAACCCTACAATTTTTTTAACTAATTTGTATTAGGTATTTCTTCAAAATTGCTACCACTGCTGCATTTTACACTAAAAATTTAATATAACCAAATAAAAATTCCAAAACTGGGCTCAAATGGCCTCTTGCAAACTTTATGAGCATTCATTTGAAAGAAAAATCGATCATAGAGGTTGAAAAATGCCAGCTTTGAACCACTTTGCATTGGTTGTAACAAATTATCGATTTTATTTTCTATTCAAATGTCAGCGCCAAAAAGAATAGGCCCGATTATTTAATGGGATACAAGCTGTAATGAGGTATAAACCCTTTTTCGAAAGGGTAGAGAGTACATAAGTGTCCAGCTATTATTAGACTGCGGTTCTGCCTCTTTGAAGTAGGCTTTTTGCAAAAACTGGAGGCAGGTACCAAAAGAAGCCACACAAATTTTTAGATTTTTCAAAGAAAACTGCTGTTTTGCAACTCTGCTTCTAGTACCAGAGGTCAACTGAGTTATTTGTCTGTCGCTCTTCTTGTAACGCTATGGGTCTTAATAGTCTCTGCGAAGCTTCCCACCGGCAAGCCAGGTTAGCCTAATCCTTCTTTTTATTTAATTAAAAAAAAAAATCTACAATTCTTCATTTTCACTTCACCATTCCATAAAACAAAATATTTAAGCAGACGCGGTTTGGCACTACACCAAAATGGAACAGCTGTGAAATAATAAATGATATACATAACAATTGTTCACAACAGAAAAATAAATGTAAACTTCTGTATGTTAATTTAGACGCATGTTTATTCTTAATTTAGCTGCGACCATCAAGTACTCAGTAAGAAAAAATGATTTATTGGAGTATTCTTGAAGTCTTGCAAAGCCCTTATACGGTGCACGGTTTGCAAAGCTGTCCCAT
>NW_016194808.1:160-3107 GCF_001687245.7 Rhagoletis zephyria | reverse complement strand
GACGGTTTTTACTGGGGCTACTTTTGTTTTACCTACAAGTAAATTTACACCCGGGGTCTTATCTGAATTACGTTCGCGTACTCTTACATACAACGCTGCCGCATATGCCTTCTCTGAGGCATCACAAAATCCATGAAACTCAATTTCATTCCAAGGTGTGAAATTGATCCACCTTGGAATTTTAATCTCTGAAATACGGATATAATTTCTAAGAAAGTTCTCCCACCGCTGGTAAAGGTTTCGAGGTAGGCTATCATCCCAATCTATCTTGGTTAGCCATATGTCTTGCATAAGAATTTTTGCCTCTACCACAATGGGGCCCAACCACCCTGCAGGGTCAAATAATTTTGCCACACACGATAAAACCTCCCGTTTGGTGTAGCACGGTTTTATTGGGATCTCTTGCACGTTGAAGTAAAACATGTCGTGAGCAGCATTCCATCGAATTCCCAACATTCTCGCCTCGCTCACATCGTCGATTTCCTTCAGAAGATGAGCCTTTGGCAAAGCTGACAGGATTTCCCTGGAGTTCGATGTCTACTTCTGGAGTGGAAATCCAGCTCCCTTCAGCGCATCTATGAGTTCATTGCGCGTGCGAATTGCTGTCTCGGTACCATGAGCTCCAGCAAGTACGTCGTCCACGTACAAATGCTGCTTTAAAACCCTGGAAGCTAATGGAAACTGCAAACTAACGTCTTCTGCTAATTGGAGAAAAGTTCATATTGCCATATACGGGGCACAGTTGACACCAAACGTCACCGTTTGCAACTCATAATCCACCAGCGCCTCATTTTGGGATTATCTGAAAATAATTCTATGGTATAGCGTGTTATCTGAATGCATCTGAACCTGCCTATACATCTTCTCGTTGTCGCCGTTGAAAACATATTTGAAAAATTGCCACTTCAATAGCAAGGCGACGAGATCGGCCTGCAAAACTGGGCCTGGGTAGAGCACATCATTTAAACTTGCCCCATTCGAAGATGGACTTGATGCATTGAACACCACTCGAACCTTGTTAGTGGTGCTGTCCAGTTTGATGACTGCATGATGAGGCAAGTAGTATGTCCCTGATAAAGGCTCACTTACGGTGCTGTCCTTTGCCTTCATATGACCGAGCGTAATGTATTCTCGTAACACATGATGATATTCCTCATCTCTGGTCTACTCATCATCGATGCTCCGTGGCGAACAAATTGATGCGCTGCACTCGTCCGCAAATATCCAAGACTGATATCTGCTGGGAGCTCCTGTCGAAACGGTAATGCTACTACATAACGACCCTGTCATTTCTCAGCGTTGTCTTTGCGAAATGTTTCTCACAAAACGCTTCTTCAGGAGTAAGCTGTTTTTTACTCGGAACTTGCTCAAGTTCCCAGAAACGGGTTAGCTGAGAGCTGGAAATTTCATTGAAAAAAGACATACAGGAAGCACCTGTCCTAGTAGTCTGAGGAACAGGACCTGTCAATACCCAACCAAAAACTGTCTCCTGTGCCAAAAGGGTACCCAAAATATGTTTCTTAATTTTTTCTTTCATAATAGCTGGAAGTTAACATCGGCTAATTCAATAGGGGGCAGTAGATCAAGATCTGCTTGGTCAACTGAAATCTGGTGGAGGTTTCCTGTCAGTTGGGGTAGAATCAGGCCTCTTGCCTCAATTCTAAACTGGGGTTCGCACGACCTGCATGCAGGCGGCGTAAAATTNGGCCTCTTGCCTCAATTCTAAACTGGGGTTCGCACGACCTGCATGCAGGCTGCGTAAAATTGGTATGATGGGCCGTTATTTTTTTTCCAAACGGCACCGCTGGTGCTCGAATTTGTCCTACCTTAGGCACTCGTGTGCTTTGAATATCCGAAACTGTTTCTAAGGTCTAATACCTACTCGAAAGGGAGTTATCCAAATCCTTCCACCTCGGAATTTCAGCTTTGTCAACGATTCCCTGCTCCCAAAGCTAAAGTGTTGTCTGGTAATCTGCTGGAAACTAAAAACACAAATATAGCATCCCAGTTCGCGATATCAATGCCATATATTTGCAGGACTTCGATACAATTATTCATTGTCCGCTGCAAATTTTTAATATCCGTACCACGCTCAACTGTTACCGTGGACAAGTTAAATAATGTCTTCAACTGGCTATTGACCATAACTCTTTTATTTTTTAATAACGATCGCTCAAGTTTTGCCACGCAATCGCAAAACCATCATTGGTCAACGAGGACTTTTTCACGATGTCCTTGGCTTCCCCACGGGTCTTTTGATTGANTGACCATAACTCTTTTATTTTTTAATAACGATCGCTCAAGTTTTGCCACGAAATCGCAAAACCATCATTGGTCAACGAGGACTTTTTCACGATGTCCTTGGCTTCCCCACGGGTCTTTTGATTGAGGTGGTACAATTTTTCAACCGGAGTTAACCGGGAATTATTTATATAAATGGCCGTGAATAAATCCCTAAAGGATGGCCACGCCATATAATCACCATAAAAAATTTCCGTATCCCATGGAGGAAGGTGAAGGCTTGACCGCAGTATTAGCTCAGGCTCACGGTTCATGGGGTTAAACGTTGAGGAGCTTGGCTGAGCAAAAGTCAAATTATGAATGGTTTCACCCATCAACGCCGCACAAGTCAGGTATGCTAAATAGCAATCCTGGTATTTACATTTGGCTAAACTCATGGCCGTAACACCCGTACTGTCTTCAGACAAATTCCGCGAATAAGAATCGAAAGAATCTTTGACTTTTGCCCACAGTGCTTTAAGCTCCTCCTTCTGCATCTCAAGCGAAAAAACAGAGTGATTTGCACCTGGAGTCTGATTAAACCGCTCTTCAAACTCTATTAGTGCATCACAAGCGCGAGAAAAATCACTAGCATTCGCCATTTTTAGAGAAAAAAGTTTATTTATTATTGACTTTTATATTTACTCACAATAAATTAATACAGAAA
>NW_016194808.1:0-129 GCF_001687245.7 Rhagoletis zephyria | reverse complement strand
TGTCTTCAGACAAATTCCGCGAATAAGAATCGAAAGAATCTTTGACTTTTGCCCACAGTGCTTTAAGCTCCTCCTTCTGCATCTCAAGCGAAAAAACAGAGTGATTTGCACCTGGAGTCTGATTAAACC
>NW_016194807.1:0-3108 GCF_001687245.7 Rhagoletis zephyria | reverse complement strand
GACACGTTTTCTTATTACCGGCAACACAAATTGTTTGGTGGGTTATTTCAAATTGAAAACACATTTCTTTGAAAATACTAATTGAAAATCGCACACACGGAACCATAAAGATTGAAAAGTCATACTTTTTTCTTTCGTCTGTCGATTAGAGCTGGTTCGGAACTATAGAATTTAAGACTAGTTCGGAACTATCGAAAAAGGGAGGCAGCGGGGTGCAAATGACACTTCCTAGGACATCGCCATGTTAAATTCACAGTACTGGGTCTTAATGTGCACCACTGCAGAACTAGAGATTTTCCCCACAAGGCACCGCAAACGCACTTGACGCCATTGACAGTATTGTATGTATGTATGTGTGATTGGTGCAGCAACGGCTTCGCCACTTGTCCATGGCCCTCCCATTTGAACTCTCCGACCTTTTTTGCAATGCTGATGATTTGCGGCGATTTTGCATGTATAAAAAATGCTTTCGGTTTGTTGCTCGGTGGCGGTGAGTTGAATTTCATTACTTAAAAATCTATTATTAGCAACCGTCTGTGCAGTCGTCCTGTTACTTACTTATGTAAACCATCAGATATATTACAGTGTCACTGGCAAATTTGAAATGTAGCAGATAGTCCACCACTTCTTTTTTCTTTTTTTTCGTTTGTGATTTGCATTTGGGAGGTTAACTTTGATTGCTTTGTGTACGAGTCCCTCTACTCGTCTTCAGATATTCAAGTTGTCGCCAATTTGTCTCATTGCTGGTTGCGGGGGAAGTGGTCGTCATTTGTTATTAATGTAAATAAAGTGGTGCCAGTGAACTTTATGGCTTAATAGCGGTACTTCTTTAAAAGTCCTATGTTCTTAATGCGGATGGTAGCTACATGAATTTTATTCAATAGATATTATTTAAAATTAATTTAAAATGTATTAGAAATGGAATAAAAGAACGTTTACATATGTAGAGATTATCCTCATTTACCAGCTTAACCTTCTAATACGTAATTTAAAAACAGATAGACCATAAAAAATTCCTAAAACTTTTTTGAGTCTATCTAAGTTTTATAGACGGTTTTTGCGTAGAAGAGGAAAAATTTCCAATGCGAAAGTAAACAAAGGTTAAGGTATTTTTGACAAAATACACATTAAAGTAAAATATATTTAAACTGCTTAATTTAGCAGAAAAAAGTGATCAAAGTGGCACAAAGATTTTAACTTTTCCTTGATTTGTTAGAAAAAATAAGCACAACAAATTTGAAGGCTAATAATAAAAAATGCTATTTTTATAAAAAACCTTTTATATAACAAATGTGGGAAATAAAATTCTCTGCATATTTGTATTTAACCATTTTGTATGAAAAATGCAAAATAAGCTTGCAAATCGCAAAAAAAAACGATAAAAAAAAATAAAATCCAAAATGGCTGAATATTTCCAAAGGAAATTTAGAGGCGAGACTGTGGATCCATGATCTACAGATAGAAGTAAACTGCATCAAAAAATCGCTGTTACAATTTTTTTATTTTTTGTTCCTACCAAATTTATCTAATTTTATTGAGCGAACCGCTATGTTTGGCACGTTCTCGGCCGCGTTCTAAGCGTCGTACAAAAAAAAAATTAAATTTTGGTATAAAAGTTTTTGAAGAATGAAATTCTCTACAACTTTGGAATTTCGATATGCTATGTACATATTTTCAACAGATATTGTCAAAAATGGCAAAAATCGCGCAAATATAAAATTTTTTCGCAGCTTTTGCTAATTTTTTACAATACAAATTTCTATTTAAAGAAACCTTATATAACAAATTAGGTAATTAAATTATCAGAAAAAACTTAAATCCAAGATGGCGGAATGTTGTCAAATGAAATTTAGGGGCAAAACTGTGAATCCATGATCTACGTGCCGAATGGAAGTAAACTGCATCAAAAAATTGCTTTTACAATTTTTTTTTTTTTAAGAAAAAGTCTAATTTTACTGGACTAGTATATAAAGGATTGATTTTGTTTTTTTTTTTCACACAAGTTTGTAATCAAATTATTTGCTAAGCTACAAGTAGGTTTGGGTAGCTTTTGAACTAAAGAGCGAAAGAGCCAGCTATCTTAATTGAACTAGTTCACTAGTTCGTTCATTAAAGCGAACTAAAGTGGTATGTGGCAACACTCCAATAAAAAAGGGAATGGAGACATATGGGAACTCATTTTTCGTTGTAAAGAAACAGCTGATAGGAATTCACGCTAAAAATACATTTTATTTCATTTAACTTAGAAATGCTTTACATCATTTGGTGTAATTTGTGTTAAAAAGTAATTATTTGAGTTCGAAGGCAAAATTGAAGAAAATAAAATTAAATGTAAGCTCTGATGAATTTCCATGAAATTCTTTTCGTGATTTTGGAGAAAGACGAATAAATGAAGACATGTCGTTATTGCATCAACATATCGATGGCTGAGTGGAAGATCGACCTATCTCGGCTGCCAGTTCGAAAACGCTCTATTTCAAAAAACTTTTCAAGAACGCCCTATTTCAGAATTTTATTGAAAAACACCCTATCTCAAAATTCGGTTCAAAAATGCCCTATCTCACTTCAAAATGTATTGAAAATATGCTGTTATAGGGCGTTTTTGAATCGGCAGCTGAGATAGGGCGTTTTTCAAACGAATTCTGAAATAGGGCGTTCTTGAAAAGTTTTTTGAGATAGAATGTTTTCGAACTGGCTGCCGAGATAGGTCGATCTTCCACTCAGCCATCGATATCGTCGTTTAAAGTTGTAGAAATTATTTTTTAGAGCGTGAAAACACTCATATTTCAAAACGGTTCTCTTTTTTATAAAGCAATCGCATTTCTGGTTAATATATTTCAGGACGAATGGATAAGGATTGAGCCAAGAGCTTGTGTGAGAAAATCCAATTTTTGGCAGCCAATGTCAGTTACGCGGTTTTGCAGAATGACGATACGCGGTTTTTTACNAGCCAAGAGCTTGTGTGAGAAAATCCAATTTTTGGCAGCCAATGTCAGTTACGCGGTTTTGCAGAATGACGATACGCGGTTTTTTACTTTAAACGATGATATGTAGTATAAAACATATAGGCCCTTATTATGAGCTGCATTCGATTTTCGATCTTCGCTG
>NW_016194806.1:0-3108 GCF_001687245.7 Rhagoletis zephyria | reverse complement strand
CCACTAGCTGACTATGAGATCATTAACAAAACTTTTGTGCAATTAACCACAACCCAAGGCAGGGTTCTTTTGCACCGTTAGATTGCAAATAGCAGCAGCACATAGCCGACCGAAGGATATCGTTACTGTGTTTAAGTGTTTATAAAAAATTGTGCAAAAATGAAAATTGTAAGTGTGAAACGAGGAGTGTGTTTTAGTAGTTTATACATACTTGGACGTATTTTAAATGAGGAAATTATTTATTTTTTAAGACTGAAGTGTTAAAATTTCTACAAAAGTGCATTAAGGGTTTGCTTAGTTAAAAAAGTGTGAAACATGTGAGAAACAAATTGGCTGAAAGTCTAAATAACTATTAGTATGCAAGAAATTTTTCAAAAAGCACTTAGGGAAGCTATGCATATTAGGGCGGGTCAATTTTTTGTTTACTATGCGCGTATAGCATAGCAGGATTCTACGTTCAATTCGAAGCAAATTTCCCGAAGAAACCATGGGTCTAAAATCATTTTGCAGTTTGCCAAATTGCGAATACAAGTTTCGAAAAAATTTGAAAATTTTCACTGTTGCGCCCTCTGGTNGCCAAAATTTTTGGTTAATAACCATCTTGCGTATTGAAAAAAGGAAAGTTTTCGCCGAATTTTCTTTAGTCGGTTGAAATGTTTTAGTGTTATTCCAACAGCGTTTTTCAGCGTTATTTCACTATTTTATTTATGACATTAATGGAAGTAGAAGCAAAGTATAAGCGACCAAAGTTATAGCTGCTATTTCAGAGATCACCATATCACCTCATCAGACCTGTTTCTAGGCTTCAGCGGGAATCGCACGCTGATCACTCGATGTGCAAAGCCAAATACGCTAACCCGATGGGAGAAGAAGTACCAGCTCACCCTGCAACCCAAGTTACCACGACCGAGAACGATCTATTGTAACAAACATATAGTTGGCTACTGGTATTTTTTGATCCACGTATTTTTAGGAAACCTCGCGAGATACTTTGGCCGAATGTCTATCAGGTCATGTGCTTCTAGCTACGGTGATCCTAGGAAGCAAAATCTGGTTCTAGTGACTTATAATGTGTTCTACTGTTTCCATTACGTCGTTACACAACCTACCCTAGTGAGAGTGAGCAACTCCTATATTTGAAAAGTGTTTCATAGCCCTGAAGTGGCCAGTAGGAAAGCCAGTAACAGTTCTATGATGATCACTTGTATATTACCTTCTGTGCT
The DNA here is from genome assembly GCF_001687245.7 of Rhagoletis zephyria. Classification (NCBI taxonomy): domain Eukaryota; kingdom Metazoa; phylum Arthropoda; class Insecta; order Diptera; family Tephritidae; genus Rhagoletis; species Rhagoletis zephyria. The sequence goes on along the minus strand of NW_016194806.1, from coordinate 1,885 downwards.
AGTCCAGGTATAGTACTTTCGCCTAACGGAGCTCCTTCGCAGACCATTAAAGGGTCCTGTACCTACGAATCCCTGTGCAACCCCTTTTCTGGCGAGAATATCTGCCACTTCATTTCTCATTACTCCAGTTTGTCCCGGTACCCAAATGAGATAAACCCGGTTCTTGGATGTGATAGGCGTTAAAATCTGAAAAAAGTCCCACTACATCTATGTGGTTATTTCGTGGGCTCTAAGAACGAGAAATGAGGAGCGCCGTTCTGCTGTCAGAATATATGTAGATGTGCTTGATTGTTGTCCCACTTTGTACATATTGTATCAAATATACTTCAATAGCATGCGCCTCGTCCTGCTGGTGTAAAGGAGCCTACTGGATGGTATGCCGTGGTCAGTCGGTATACCAAATGTGACTGACCTTCCGGGGTTTGGGTCGTTCGCTGTCCCAGTTTATTCTGTTAGAGAACAATACCTTGACATTTTGTGTGAAGTTAAATCTCGGAAGGAATAGGTCCACAAAGCTTATGCGCAGCCTTCCTCTGGTTCGATAACCCTGATGGTAATTGGGTGTATGAGCTTCTTGTCTTCCTTTTTGTTCACTGAGATTAGCCATGCTGTAAACAGAGGAGTCTCTTTCTTAACTACAATCATCACTCCAGTGATGCCCATGGAGGCTAGTCGTTGTCGTTTGCTGAGCTTGGTCTGCGTTGATTTTACTTCTGCTTTCTTCCACCACCGGGCGCAGCATCATACCTTGCCAGTTTATGTTTGATGTCCCATTTTCGCCTTGGCATTTTGAATAGCGCTATCTGGGCGCGGAATGTATGCGCGCTTATTATCAATGAGATACTTTACCTCTTTAGAGAAGTTTCTTCTTGAAGAAATGGTTCCAGTAACACGTCCTTTTTCCTTTCGCTGGAGAATATGACTGGGTACCATGGGTACTGGGTGCAATGTCAAATAGGATATAAGTCCTGCCTCGAGAAAATGAATGAAAGATCGGCCTAACTCGGCAGCTCTATCTCAGAAAATTATTCAAGAACATCGTATATCAGAAAGTCGGCTCAAAAACGCCCTATGTCAACATATTTTCAATCTTTTTTCAATTGAGATAGGGCATTTTTGAAACAAATTTTGAAATCAGGGCGTTCTTTAGCCATTTTCCGAGATAGGCCGTTTTCGAAGCGGCTGCCGAAATAAATGATTCTTCCACTCAGCCGTCGATATTGAGCAGATATTTTATGGCCCATATTCCTTTTATTCATTGTAAATTAATAGCAATGCGATTTTTCGAGAGGATCTTTTCGCACGGAAACATTTTAAGGTCCTTTATTTTTGTTTTAGGAACATTTTAAATATTCAAGTTTTAAACCATTTTCATGCGGCTTATCATGTGTAAAGATTTCAAGCAAATTCATCATGGAAAAGTTCAATTCATCATTTAAAAATCTTTATTTGATTGTACTCAATTAAGAATAATACTCCAGCTAAATTTTGCGAAAATTTTTTTGATTAGGCGCATATAGCAGCCAAAGGATCCTACGTTTACGAGCAGAGTCAAAAAAAGTGACCCGCCCTAATGTCCTTCTTTATTTCTTATATTCAAGTTAAATACATAACATGCGAGTGAAGCTATTTAGCAAAGTCAACTCATACATGTTTATATTGAGACGCTAAAAAATGGTTAGGGGTACCAATACGAGTAAAAGACATTTTCGTTTCTTTTGACTTTTGGCAAATGTGGAAATTTATTTGTAGTTATGAAGTGTGGTGCAGTTTTTATACAGTGCAATAAATTTCAAAAATTGGATGTGACGAGAATCGGACCAACTGCAAGTTTCAATACGTTTTTATACCCGAGCGCACTTGTGCACAAGGGTATATTAATTTT
>NW_016194804.1:0-3108 GCF_001687245.7 Rhagoletis zephyria | reverse complement strand
TTAAGTCCTGACCCTACGTCACAGCTTACGTAACATTTTATGGCGGAGGTAAGTTTTTATTTTTGATCTAAGTTTGAAGTCAAAATTATGGTTTTCTTTCTAAAAGTTAACTTTAATACAAAGCTTTGAAATTTACGACAATACACATTTCGTTTTATTTATTTAGTCCTGGCTGCAAAATCGTCACGTACCTATGTGTCGCTACTCTCTTGAGTGCTGACCCCTGCTAATGAAGAAAATCGTTGGATAAATAAAGAAGTAGGGTGTAGTCAAATAAAAATTCGCAACGATTTTTTGTATGAAATATGTATGAGCATAAAAGGTTTTCCTCAGGTGTACGTGGCGTATGAGTAACATTCTTTCTTGCTCATTTTTTATACAAAAAAATCTTTGCGTATTTTCAATTGACACTTCCTACTTCTTTATTTATCCATCGATTTTCTTTATTAGTAACTCGATTTTTTTTTAACAGAACAGGCTATAGCGCAATCTTCTTCTTTGGGATTTAAATTTTTTTTGGGGTTTACATTTTACTGGTTAAAAAGAAAAATATATTTTTTATCTCATTTAGTTTTTAGGATATGATTCTATTTATATTTTGTGTTTAGTTGTCTTTTAATTGCTAAATTTTATTTTAAAAATTAATATGTTTTTATTTTTATTTATTTTTTAGGTACGATTTTCTTTTTTTTTAGATTTAATTTTTTCTTTTTCTAATTTAACTTTTGAATTTTTAGATTTGCTTTTTTAAGAAAGATTAATTTTTTATTTCCTTAAGTGTTTAGGATCTTGTTTTATTTATATAGTTTGTCCTGTTCTTCTTTAACTTTTACAGTCTAATTCTTTTGGTTTTCATTTCACTGTTTTAAAAAGAAAAATATATATTTTTTATCTCATTTAATTTTTATTATCTAATGCTATTTATATTTCTATTTAGTTTTCTTTTATTTGTTATATTTTGTTCTAAAAATTTAAGTTGTTTTATAATCTTATTTAATTTTTTCTTTCTTAATTCAGTTTTCTTATTTTTTTTAATATATATATATTTTTTTACTTTGTTTAATTAAAAGAAGGATATTTATATTTCTAGTTCTATTAATTAATTTTCTCTTTCAGTTCAAATTCACGTGGCAATTGTCAAGTAAAATAAACAGAATGGGAATTAATTTAGCGCGGTAGTTTTCAGTGGTAAAAATAAAAACTAAGAAACTAAGTAAATTTACAAACTGAAGATTTTTCTTTAAGGAACTAAGGACTCAATACATTTTTTTAACGCTTTGCTCTTGTTCCGCTCCAGCTAAAATCCTTTGCTCCTTGCTCCTTTGCTCCGCTCCACTCCGAAGCCCTGCTTGTACTACAGTGCAACAGATTTCAAAAAGTTGGAGGTGATGGGAGTCGGACCAATTGAATTCGATTGAACTGGTCGAATGATTAAAAAGTACCAAAAGGGATTTGCAGTTGTATGTAGACAAAAAAAAAATGCTCACCAAAATTATTATTTTTTCTGCAATTTTAAACTAGTTTAAAGTTAGTTCTAATGCATCCCAAAAGAAATGAGTGTGAAAAATATGAGAGAGAAAAAAAAAAANAAACAAATTAAATTTCATATTCCCAGCTTCTGTCACTTTCTAAATCATCGTTCTATGCCAAACATGCTTTCATTTCCAGCATTACAATAAACTTTTAACTAGTTCACTTCCTTATGGGATCATTTTAGGCCAAATACACCTACACACACACACTCACACTACACGCTAACTTTGCGAATCTAGTTGTTTCCCATCTTTTTTTGTGCAATTCCTTTTTGCGTTCTACTTTGTGTTTGTATTTTAAATAAGTATGTGAATCTGCTGTATATATGTACATATATGTATATGCTTGTATATACATCTGTACATAGTATGTAGTCGTTTTGGCAAATGATTTGCTGGGAAATAGTTCAGAGTTGTGCTCGCTTTGAGTTCGTTAGCCGCTATAAACATCGTTGGATTGTATGTTTTGTGGTCGCTGACTGCTTCCTGTACTGTACTGTCCTGCTTGCCATTGCACGATGATGGTCTGCGTATGAGTATTTGCCAAAAAATTTAACATCATCACCGCAGCTTCTGTATCTTGAGGATATGAAATTAGGCAGCCGCTAACCGCTGCCATAGCCGAAAAATAGCCATGCAAAGAGTGCCAGCGGGGATTGTGAAATACCTAGTATCTACGAGCATTTACTTGTATGGAGAAAAAGGGAGAGGAAAACGAAAAGTAAACAGCGAAAACTGCTTGCACAAATGCGTTTGTATGTGGTGTTTGCTCCTTTTGAATGAATTTACACTTTTTCGTAATATTTTTTTGGTTTCATTTGAAAGAGATTTACATTTTACGCCAAAAACTGCAATTAGCTGGCTTAAAAGTTGGCACTTGTAAAATGTAGGACTTTTTTTGGAAATTATAAAGTTAGTAGAGCTACTTATATGTGTGCGTGTGTGAGCTTGTATTTGTTTTATTTGCTTTTGTTTACCAGAAAGCTATTTGATACGGAAATTTGCAAACTATGCTTGTGTGCACAAAAGCAAAAAAAAATAAATTTAAATAATTATTACAATGAAATCAAAATGCGAATCTGTACAATGTTTTTGCGCTGTACTTTTCAGATTCGGTGAGCAGCTGTTAGATAGTATGCAAAACATTTTAAATGCATTTATTCCACAATTTTTGCTTTAATCAAAGTTTGAATAAAAAAAAATCTGCCTAATAAAGGCGCATAAAATTCAGGCGAACATAAGCTATTATATTTCATTAAAAATGCATCTCCGTATAACAATGTAGTATGTAGCATAATTGGAGGCGCATTAGACCGTACCACCTAACCAAAACAAAACAAAAAAGTTCACCGCCCTGATTTTAAAGTATTTTTGCGAGGCAATTTGGAAAAAAAAAATAAAAAACTATTTTGGCAGAACCTGAACTAAATTCGAAAATATTTTTTTTTTTTTTAAATAGTTCGACTGGAATAATCGATATATGTAGGTACTACCTTAGCAAAGTTTTAAATACAAGGAGTGCCAGTCACTGTTAAAATTCGTCTCTGTCTCTAGTTTTTTAAGAGTCTTGGAGAGG
>NW_016194802.1:0-3108 GCF_001687245.7 Rhagoletis zephyria | reverse complement strand
AACATATGTATATGTAAATTAAAATATTTATATAATCCCTAAAAAAAAAATGGAGTCACTTTTATAGTATTTCCGCTTGCCGAATTTACTTTCGTCGATATGAACCACCTTGCCAGTTCCACCAAAATGTTAGCAGCAGCAGCAGTAACATCGGAATCTGTAATTGAAATCACTTTAATATACAATATTTAATAAATGAAAATTACCGGCTTGGATTCGACTAATTTTTGTTATTATTATTTTACCAAAAACAAAGTCGCCGACAAAATCACGCTCCAAAAGCTTTCAATAGCGATACCCATAATAAAATAGCGATTTTTTAGTTTTTCATTAATAATAAGTTTACTCTTTGACGTCTGGCAGCACGTTTTTACACGTACAATGGTTCTCTGCTGAAAAAGAAATAAATTTATAAACGCATTCCTCATCGTTAAATAATAAATTTAAATAAATATAAAATAAATAAAATCGTTTATTTATACAAATAGAAGTTTTAAATCCGTTTATAATTGCAAGCTTGGTGTTGTTAGTGCATATAATTTAACAACAAAAAACTTAAATAGTGAATTTAACTGATTGGTCGAAAAGATAGTTTTAGTGAAATGAAAACTTATACAACCTTCCTAGTGGTTTGCATATTAAGGAAATTGGTGCACTCTCTTGGAGTCAACTGTACTCAGATTTTTCAAAAATTATTTCTAAGAAGGTTCAAATTTGCATACTCAGTATTAAATCCCTGTCGACTGTTCGTTTAAAAGCGTTTAGCATAACATGTGTTAGAGTATAAGAAAAGTTGTATGCACATAGCGTTTCTCTAAAAAATAGACACGTCAATCCTAATGGCACTCCTATTTTTATTTTGTTTTCATTTCAAAACATTTGAAAAACTGAAGGTCTATCAATTTTTTTCCCCGATTTTCGCTTGACATTTCCATTTTCTACTTAACATGAAACTGCTATTCAGGCATTTAAGGCAGACTAACGCAAATTTTTTTACATTTCTCTAGCTCTCTCATCCATTAAACTGTTATTTTTCCTAAATTTGTCTATTCATTTCTGTTTTCCATATATACATATAAAGGCGCATACAATGTGCTTTGTTTTTTGTTCCTCCTAATCTCCCCTACTCGCCTCCTTCACTATTCGCTGTTGTATAACGCCATAGATTTCTCCACAGTGCTAGCGAAATGCACTTAGTTATGCGCTCGGACACAGCTGGACATATTCTGTTTGCTTTGCTATTGGGTTTGTAAGGTTTTAAACCCATATTTTGTGTACATACATACATAAATATGTGTATAAGCTTATAGATAGCTGCGTTAACCCTTCTTAGTTTTGTTTTATTGTCAATGTAAATACTTATTTTCTTTTCGGAAAATATTTATACAAATATTCGAACACCCGGAAACTCCAATACATTACGCCAAACTGGGCGGATCGCTCACGGGCATTGTCATATTTTATCTCAGTCTAACCTATCAGTTTTACAAGTATGTACAGCAAGTTTACTTTTGTAGTTTTGTTTGTTGGAGTACCATGGCAATGAACAAATTTACACGCGTGAATGAGTACATACCGCTCATTTTCAGTGTCATAATTACGGTGACCATCCGTCCTGTAATGTATGGGAGAGTCCTCTTTGTTTGCCAATGGTCCTGGTAAAACAGTGCAACATTTTGGGCGCGGAATGATTCCAACTCACAATGAAAGACCTAGACCCATGTAGTAAAAACCCCAAATCTTTTTTATAATCCCAGGGAAACTTTTTTATGGCCATATTAAGTTTTCAATTAAAAAAAATCGTTAAAATTCATATCGTTGCGAAATATGTAGTTTAGGTACATTTAGTAAAATTCAACGCGGCAAAATTTTTACACGAAGAACATGAAAGTCCACAGAATAAAATTTTAATGAAAATTTTATTAATTCTTATGAACTCTGTGTAAGCTTTGAAATTGTTTTATGTGGTTTCTGTTACGGATCGAACTGTATTTTAAATGAAAACTAATAAAACTAAATAAATAAACACAAGTTGCAAACGAAATCATTTTGAATGTTAACCCTATTATTTTGACCATAAATGTAAACATGCCAATACCATTTTTTCATGGATTTGAGATTTTTCAAAATTTCATTAGTTTATTCAAATATTTGACTAAAGCGAGTGCTTAGTTTTCCGAAAAGCGTCAATATTTGACGTCTATTTACATCAATATTAGCCAAAGATAACTAGCACATTGTGCCTATCTGTGTAAAATACATATAGGTTCTTCACACTTACTTGGTTATCAGGTTATCTGGTTAAAATCTATTATTCTGTAGCGTATTTTATTATTGTAAGCTGAATACAAAATATAACCACATACCCAGAAGTGTGAGCAACCTCATACAAAACTTAGGTCGAGGCCACACAATGAGCGGCTGAGCGTGGCCACTTCAATTGTATTTCATAAGTCTTAATATTAAGTCGGTGAGCCGCTCGCCGCTTTGCCGTTCATTGCCTGTCCTCGGCTTTAAAAAGCTCAGCACGCGTGGCTAGAAACTCCGATTAGTATGGTTGCCCGTATGGTTGCGGTTTTCGCAAATTTATATTTGAAAATGATTTTTTCAAAGTACAGCTTCCTACACTAAGGTTGACGCAGAGTGGTTGCTAGAAGCGATGCTATGCTATAACAATTTATATGTAAATCATATTAAGTGTTTCCATATGTTTTGCTCGAAAGGTGGCAGACAGTGTGCCAAGGTGAAAGCAAGTATATATATAATATAAGCAATATAATAAATTGGCTTGTGGCAAGCTCTCGCTTTTAAATTGATTTTGTATTGAATATTTGACGTTTTTTTAAATTAATGACTTTTTATATTTATCAATATATTGAATTAAAAATGAATTTAAAAACGATTTTTTTAAATTGAAACAATTTTGCCATTAATAAATAAATAAACACAAGTTCTTCTAGCGCTAGTTACATCACATCTTAAAGTCGCTTAGAATCGCTTCCAGCAACCACTCTGCCGTTCTCCTTTAGAGAAGCTCGTATTGGTTTACAGAGCAAATACATATGTATGTACTAAACTCCTGCGCAATTCCATTTAAAGGGCCTAACA
>NW_016194800.1:0-3108 GCF_001687245.7 Rhagoletis zephyria | reverse complement strand
TCGAAGGTGGACAGTAGGTTGTAATTAAGGAACTCAATTTTTTCATTAAACGTCGGAAGATACCAACAGCTACGCCAATCGATGCTGTCTAGATCCAAGAANAATGGCGCCCAACGTGCTGCCCAAACGGAAGTTTTGGGTTTTCCAGTTTAGATTTTTTTTATTGAACAACTAGGCTCAGGAATTAGTACAAATAGAACATATATATGTATATATATATCTATATATATATAGGCATGTTTGTCTAACCAGCGTAGTAGAGGTTTATTTCATAACGTCAGATTATAGTCTGGAATTCGTGTATAGATATAGACATATTCTTTATTCTTTATTCTTTATTCTTTATTTAAAATTAGTACAATAAGACTTAGTCTTTTGAAGTACAACAGCAATATAAGTAACTAAACAGATTTAGAGGTAATATTAATACTATTAATGCTGGGAATAAAACAATAGATGTACAAACTAAAAATTATGGACTAGATAAAAACTTAAATATTAAGAAGGTTCATCAACTAGACGAGAAATATGTATGGAGGGAACTTTTAAAGTTGCTTTTGTTGAATTTGGTTTTAACGGCATGAGGAATAGAATTCCAAATACGAATAGCGTTAATGAAAAACAGTCTGGCAGAGTTTTTAAAGTTGTATGAGGGCAGAATTAAGTCAGAAGAACGTTCCGACTTTGGAAAAATAAGTTTGTCATACAGATAACGTGGGGTTCTCATATGTATAAGTTTATAGAGGAAAATGCAGTTCCTGGCTTTTAGGTAGTCTGAGATGTCACATCCCAGCAANCGGTACCGATTCTAAATTTTGGCGAGATACATATTTCCCTTTAATTTTTTTTTGATTTTTATTCTAGCTACGGAATTGTGAATTATGGGTGATTACCGATTTCATAACCAAGTAGAAAAAAAAATCATATTTAAAAAAAAAAAAAAATTTTTTTATGGGGCATAATTTAGTCGGTGTGGGAAAATCAAGTGCGATCAGATATGGGTTGCAGATTCCTACCGGCTAAATTATCTGCATAACTACCTTGAGTTGTGTATTTCAAATTTTCAGACTCTCGATTCACCAACAATTCCTCCCTTTTTTTTCTCAAACCTAAGGCAATCATCAACATCTCACAGTACATCCATATATAGAAAACTAGTTCACATTTATATATACATACATATAACCAGAAAAAGTAAGCAAACCGGATACGATTAAATCAAAGTGACCTCAGTGGGCGGTTAGCGCGTTGGGCGTTAAAATTTCAAGCGTTTGATTTTAAAATCGAGCACAAAAAAGGTAGCGCCAACATCGTACCTGACGCTCTCTCGCGGATTCATTCGGAAGATATCATCTCGTCTGTTTCAGTAGACTATATGCCTGACATTAACCTGTCTTATACCGCTTTTGATGAAGCTGAGTATGTATCTTTGAAAGAAAAACTTATCAGCAATTCTGGAAAATTTCCTGACTTTAAAGTTTGCGATAAATATGTGTACCACCGAAATGAATTTTATACAGGAGACAAAGAAAAAGAGGATGCCGCGTGGAAACTTTTTGTACCTGTATCCTTACGTACCGAGGTTATAAAGAACGCACATGATTGTCCAACGAGTGCGCATGGTGGCGTTGCTAAAACCGCCGAAAGAATTCGAAGGTACTTTTACTGGCCCGGAATGCATCGTTCTGTGCAAGAATATGTTTCAAACTGCACCGTTTGCCAAACCACCAAACACCCTACACATATCCTGCGACCAGAAATGGGAAAGTTTACGCCAGTGGAAAGAATATTCCAAAGATTATACGTAGACTTAATAGGCCCCTTTCCACGATCGAAAAATGGAAATATTGGCATTTTTATTGTGCTCGACTACGTGTCGAAATTTACGTTCCTTTGTCCTCTTAAAAAATTTGCTACCACTTCTATCGTCAACTATTTGAAGACACAAGTCTTCGATTTATTTGGTATACCAGAGCATATAGTAAGCGACAACGGAAGTCAATTTAAATCTAAGGAATTTGAAGCTTTCTTAACAAAATGCGGAATCAAGCACACGTTTACAGCTATATATTCGCCCCAGAGTAATTCGTCGGAACGCGTAAATCGCTCCGTAAACGCTGCTTTACGAGCTTATATCAAAAACGATCAGCGTGACTGGGATTGTCATCTGAGCAGCATTAATTCCGCACTTCGAAATTCTATTCACCAGTCCACCGGGTTTAGCCCATATTTTGTTGTTTTTGGTCAGCACATGATCACTCACGGTGATAATTACGCACTTCTTAGAAGCATTGGCATGACATCGGAAGGATTAGTCGAAAATAATAGTCGTTTTGAAAATATTTTGAAAGTACGAGATAAAGTCAGATCGAATCTTCACAAAGCATTCGACCGCAACGAAGGGCGGTACAATTTAAGGTCTCGACCAATTGAGTACATAGTTGGCCAAGAAGTCTTAAGAAGGAACTTCGCTCAAAGCAACATGGGCAAATCTTTCAATGCTAAGCTGGCCAATACCTTCCTCAGGGCACGGGTTCGCGAAAAAGTCGGGTCGTCATATTACGTGTTAGAAGACACAAACGGTAAACTCCTTGGTACATTTCACGCTAAAGACATACAGCCTTGTTAAACCTATCGCCTTTTTCAGTTGTTTTGCAAAAGCGTTTGCAGTACTTTTTAAAAAAAAAAACTGATTTGTGAGCGCGAGTCTCAGCAACTTATCATTTTTATAAATGTTTTTTTCTTACCAACACTAAAATAATAGGATTAAAGAAAAAAAACTTTAAAATTTGGTTTTTATCAAAAAAAAAAATTAATAAAAATAAATAAAATGAAATAAAAACAAGTAAGAAAGTCTAAGTTCGGGCGGAGCCGAACATTAAATACCCGGCGCAAGTATTAAATATATGTTTTCCACCTTTCCGAAAGCTACCGCTACATGATAAGCCGGGGTGTATACATTTTAAGTAAATTAGTAAGGACGCTAAGGAATTTCGAAATATTGAAATTTCAAGCATATCTGAAATTTACCGTTATATGAAAAGCGGCCTCAATTTTAGTCCGATTTCAACAATTTTCAACGGTTTGCTTTTATGTGGCAAGCACAAT
>NW_016194799.1:0-3108 GCF_001687245.7 Rhagoletis zephyria | reverse complement strand
AAGGCATTACAACGCTATGCCTTCTAGAACACGTTACCACTACAAGCGATTACCGATTTTTTGCTGGGTATGTATATGCATTAACGCTTACCCTTATAGCCATCTCCATTTACATCACCTAGGCTGCTGAGCGTTGTTCCGAAGCGTCCTCGATTGAGCAGAGGCGACTCTATGATAAAGGGCTTGAAATTTAACTGTAATAATAAAATAATAAGGGGATAAATACTATTCGGGTATTTTCATGTATCCAATCAGCTAAGAGTTCGCGTTGATTTTTAATAGTATAACAAACGCGTTTAATTCCTTTTTTCCAGATCGAAATAAAAAAATCGATTTTTGAGTCGATTCGAATCGAATCGATGCCAGAAAAAATTGTGAAAAAATAAATCGATCTCCCAATATCGATTCATATAATTTGCCAAAGACGCCTTTTACTTATTTTCTTAAAGAAACAAAATACGGCCTTCTAACCAACACTTAAATAACAAACATTATTGTAAGTATATTTTAAAACATAACGGTTATAACGGTTTCAATGTCTAGATTTATCCGAAAGCTATTAGGTAGCAAAGAGTCCGTAAATACCTTAAAAAAGACAACAATATGAACATTCAACACGAACTTCATAAATTCTTAGCCCTACTTGGGTAAAAATTTTTTCCTTTTTTTTATCACAAAAGAGAAAAAATATGTTTTATTTTAAAATGAATACAGATTTTTTCGCAATAGAGATTTCTAATTTTTTTTTGTTTTCATATTCAACAATTTGTTATTAGGCCAAAAAATAGCAAAGAACGATTTTTTTATTTTCGCTAACTGCATATATCAATCCATAATCACCCTTTTTAGAAAAATTTTAGTATGCAGTTTTGTAGCGCATTTTCTTCCACACAAAGTATGTTCGACAAAATTTTTAAATGAATAAAATGCCTAGCATCGACAAAAAATGGAATTGCCAAGAATCAACGCTGTTTTGCAGCCACTTGAAACTTGTACTTTATTGTACTAAATTTGAATGGACTGCGAAACTGCATACCCGAAATTTTTCTAGAAAATATTATTAACTTACACATTGCCGCTCTCTTGTATGCTTTGAAATGCTTTCATTTTTTCAATATCTACATACTTATTATTTTGCTCCAAATGCACTTTAGCTATTTTTTATTAAATAAACTAGTGCATATACTCTAAATTACAGCTAGATACATTATCCAAGCCCCCCCTCATTTTTTGTACTAAAAGGCCACAAATTCAAATTTGATTAAAATTTTCTAGATTTTCTAATGCAATGTTACATGCATCAATTGAGAAAAACTCGAATGTCGATTCTCGAAAATTTTTGATCGGTTCATGGATCGAATCGGAACTAAAAATCGACAAAAAATCGAATTGGAAAGGCATCTCTAATGCAGATGTGCTCGAAATGTTATCGATAAAAATTATTAAAAATCAACGCGACCGCTTAACCACTTGCAAATTGCAAGTTATACTAAAATTAAATGATCTATAAAATTGCATACCCGAAATTTTTATAAAAACAAAAAAATAATAATTTTGGTGAACATTTTTGTATAAGATTTCATTTTTTTTCGTTTTAGAAGAGCCCTCCAGTTGTTTTCAACTAAGTTTTATTACGTAACCTTTATTAAATTTTTAAAATTTTCTTCAAAATCGTTACTTTTTCTGCATTTTGCACTAAATATTTTATACAAATAAACAATAATTCATAAATCAGGCTAAACTGTTCTCTTGAAAATTTGATTAGCTTTTATTTGAAAACAAAATTAATCAAATTGAGTACAACATGAAGGCTCCACTGAACTGTGAACCACTGTGCATCGGCTTTTTACTATTTACCATGCACGCTCTCCTTGACCATACGTACACCTCTTCTAAAATAGAGGAAAATGTTTTTTATCGGAAAATTCAAGAATACGAACTACAATGTTGGGGATGCTCTATCTTTTGGTGCTATAACGAACTTTCGGTTTCGAACGGAAGCGGGTTAAACTGACCGGAAGTCCATTGTTTCTAAATGGGATACACATGTTTTTACCGCGTGTTCAGATTCTGGGAACAAAAATATATAACTTTTGTCGGAAACTTTTTTCTGAACTGGAATTCTTCCGGTTAAAATAATGGATTTCCGGTCCCCGCGAAACCGGATGTTGGTATTAGTACCAAAAAATAGAGCATTCGCGACTTGGTGTTTTATATTTTTTCGTTTTCCAATAAAAACATTTTCGACCATTTTAAAACTTCAGGACTTGCTTTCAAACAAAAGTTACGTAGAAACTAGAAGTCAGAAGTGCGGCAAAAAGATAGACTTCTTAGTTCATATTTTTGCGTTTTCCAATAAAAATTGTTTTCCTTCATTTTAGAATAGGGATGAGCGGGTGGTCTAATACACCCTGTATATAGCCAAGTGGTTTCAGGTTCGTACTTCTAGTCTATAGTTCCCACGGTTGATTCTTGCCCAAGGATCGTAAAAAAATACAAGTTTTATTCTACTAAAATTCGCGCTCGGCAGGCAAGTTAAACATCGTTATCGACTTTACCGAGTCAAAGTTGCACACATGGAGTCGATTACGTCGATAAAGATGTTAAACAGGAATTAGTTGGCGAAAACGGCCCTTAGGACCGGTTACTCAATATCTGTGGTAACCACTACTATATTTAACCTACAGTTAATGTTAAGCATACATTGAGTAACCTGCCTGAGTGGCATTCAAAAACGCCAACGACTCAATTTACAAATTATAATTTTTTTTAATAGTCGGAAGGTCCAGCTACATTCATTTATAAGTACGTAGAAAAAAATTTTAAATGGTTAAAAACTTGAATTTTAAATGAAATTTCCGGAATTATTTTTCTTGGATTATTCCGATACGTTATGGTAGCAGCTAAGTCTTAATTCTTTAATTTATTTTAAACGATTTAATGTAGTCAACAAAATTTAAAAATATTGATAATTTAGTTCTGCCTGCCGATGGAGATATGTACATACATACATTTGCATAGACGTGTGCAATTATTTACTTACCTGACCTTTCACTCCTCGATTTATATACATATAAACTGCACCCGATTCTAAAATGCCATTTACCG
>NW_016194798.1:0-3108 GCF_001687245.7 Rhagoletis zephyria | reverse complement strand
CGAGACTGCGACATTCCGCTGCACACCGTCGAGGAGACCTTTCGGTACATTCGCGACAACCACCCCGACATTGACTACATCCTCTGGACGGGCGACATTCCGCCGCATGACATCTGGAGTCAGACGAGAGACAGTCAGCTGGAGCTGATCAATGTCGTTGGCAGTCTACTCGACCAGTACTTTGGCCACATTCCCATCTNCGCATGACATCTGGAGTCAGACGAGAGACAGTCAGCTGGAGCTGATCAATGTCGTTGGCAGTCTACTCGACCAGTACTTTGGCCACATTCCCATCTACCCGGTGGTGGGCAATCATGAGAGCTTGCCGATGAACAGGTAATTAGCTTTTTTTCTTCGAATTCAAATCGCTAATCACACAGTACATTATCACACAGTTTTCCACAGCCAACGGCGGAGATTGAGAACAAGTACACCAAAAGTTGGCTGTACGACAAGCTTTCCGAGTCCTGGCTACGATGGCTTCCACTGGAGACGCAGGCGACCATTGAAAAGTAAGGCTGATCAAAGTTTTTACAAATGTCATTATAATCAATGCTGTTTTGTTGTTATTAGAGGTGCATTCTTTGCTGCTCGCCCAAAGTCAGGCTTGAAAATCATCTCCTTGAACACCAACTTTTGCAACAACCAAAACTGGTGGATTCTCCTCAACTCTACTGACCCTGGTGACCAGCTGCAGTGGCTGATCAAGCAGCTCACTGAATCGGAGGAACTTGGTGAAATGGTAATACAAACTATTTAATCAATTTTATCAGAAACAGCTTACAAATGGTTTCCCCATTCAGGTACAAATCCTCGGTCACGTCCCCCCGGGCAGCAGTGACTGCATTCAAATGTGGAGCCGCAACTACAACAGCATCATCAACCGCTTTGCGCACATAATCAAGGGCCAGTTTTTCGGGCACACGCACAATGACGAGTTTGAAATCTTCTACGAGGACGTCACGCCGAGAACTGACCAGACGTTCTTCTACGATAAGACGTACAAGGCAACCAATGTCGCCTACATTGGCCCCTCCATCACCACCTTTGGCAACGTCAACCCAGGATATCGAATCTACACCGTCGACCCGTACAGCTTTGACCTGCTCGACCATGAGACCTTCTTCCTCAATCTGACTGCCGCCAATGGCCATCGAAACTCGCAGCAGCTGCAATTTGAAAAGTCCTACTCGGCAAAGAAGGCCTACGGTCTGAAGAACCTTTCCGCGGCGGAGTGGCACAAGTTGGTGATGCGAATGCGGACGCCTCGTTCGAGTGAGGACCGCGTCAACGGGGCAGTGCAGACGGCGGAGAGACTCTTTCAGCAGTTCTACCGCTACTTCTACAACCGTAGCGACAATGTGGGCGACAACCGGTGCGACGATGAGTCCTGCAAGTACGAGATTCTCTGCCGTCTGGTGACCGCCCTCTCACAGGACACCTCCATTTGCCGGCACTTTCTCATGTGAACAACTCAACTGAACTGGGAGATAAACAAACACTGTTTTCCGATCACAAGACTCACACTCACACAACCACCCATCTACTCAACCTGTTGCTCGAGTGCCAAAAGCAAATCAATCAAATCAGGTTAGCATAAACCAATCTCTTGCAGTCGACGCCAGCTGCTGTGTTCACCCGGCTGCCTGCTGATTCTTCTTTCCCTCCCTCCCTCTTTTGCTCATTCTTTTTCTTGGTATCAACACTTCTGTCTTTCTCACGCTCAACACTGTCGCCAAATCACTATTTCCACTAAAGCATAAATGTAATCTTAAATGTAATTATCAATTATTGAAATAGCACTAAACAACAAAACAAAGGTATCACGTGGACGGTTTCGATAAGNTCACCCGGCTGCCTGCTGATTCTTCTTTCCCTCCCTCCCTCTTTTGCTCATTCTTTTTCTTGGTATCAACACTTCTGTCTTTCTCACGCTCAACACTGTCGCCAAATCACTATTTCCACTAAAGCATAAATGTAATCTCAAATGTAATTATCAATTATTGAAATAGCACTAAACAACAAAACAAAGGTATCACGTGGACGGTTTCGATAAACAGCGAAATGTGCAGCTCACCGGATGAGCTGAGTGTTTAGCCACCGCACCAGGAAGAGGTGACAGTGAGAGTGCACGTTTGACAGTGCAGTGTTGCTGCCGTCAATTAGGAAGTTGCAAATTAGCCAGAAGTGACACGCATCGATGGCCACCAAAAGCGAGCCCACCAAACCAGAAGTGATTGACACTCACAGGCGGTGAACGAACGCTTTTGAACAGTCGAAAACAGGAGAAACAAAAAAAGTAGTTGTTGTCCTCTGTGTGAATAGTCGATAATCAGTGATCAGTAGTTGGTAAACGCATTGATCTCTACAGAAAAAAGTGTTTTATATAAGACAGTATTAGCCTACTCTTCAGTCACTGAAACCAACGTTTTTTCAAAGTGCCCAATCTCAGCTGCAATGTCTTGTTGACAGTTATTCAAAACAGCACAGCTGACATGTTTTATGGTGAGCAGAGAAACGAATAAAAAAGTACATGCAGTATGCTAAACAGTGTCAGTATATGTCTGTCCTTGCGAATAGATGAGACAGACTGGGAAAGGGAAAACGATAGAGAGAAAGAGAGAGAGAGAGAGACATTGTGAGAGAAGGCGCCAAAATGTGCACGAGACACATGACACTACGTCACTGCAGATGAATAGAGTGAGAGAGAGAAAAGAGAGGTCAGGCAGTGTACGACAGTCGAGGCACCACAACCACCACTATCACCACTACTCTGACCGCCATTCATTTTGCGATACATCGAACCAGAGTGCACTTCCATTGTGGTGCCTTCAGTGACAGTGTTCAGTGATCAGTGACTTTGTTCAGCCATTCAGCCAGCAGAAACAACAGTCAGCCATCAGCCATCAGCGTCAGTCAGTATGTCCGACAACGATGTAAAGGCCCGAATGACCGCCAAGCGGTTGGAGATTCAGCAGGGCAAGTTCTTTGCGGGAATTTCACCCAATGTTGATCCCAACAGTCCGCCCTCGTGGTACGACCCAGTAGTGTTCAAGCACGCTCAGAAACTCTTCAAAACGTACGCAGTCATGTAAGTACTCTTTTTCA
>NW_016194796.1:0-3109 GCF_001687245.7 Rhagoletis zephyria | reverse complement strand
ATTTTGAAAAGTCCAGCGACCACGAAAATTTAATTCACGCGCCACCAAACGATTTTCAATTTTTTGTTTTTCAAGAATTTCGATTTTTTTCGCGTTGTTGGTTTGTAAATGCTTGTAACTTTTTGCGCTGCTGCTTGCTGTTGGTTGGTATACAGTGTCGTTGACATGGCTTTGAAATATTTAAGCGGCTTTCGTTATTAACTGCATGAGTTGGCGAAGTTGAGCTGTGAAAAAATGCCGCCAAAAAGCTTAGGAGTGGGTGGTGAAGCAGCTTTCTGACTTCGAACTTTATGCGCAGCAAGAGTTGTTAGCTAACATTGCCGCGGCGACCGCCAACGGTGTTGAATTCTAATTAATAATCTGTAGCGAATTTCGCGCCAAAGTGAATTGAATTGTACGTTGAATGGATGGCGCGGAATTGGTTGGTGGCGCGGCGGACATTGAATGATGCGGAATGGCAAACGTGGCTGCGAATTGAATTTGATTGGTGTCAGTCACACAAAGGTACATACACTTACGAACAAAGGGGGCTACTATTGACCCCCAAAGACAGGGTGCTGCCTCGGTGGGTGAGTGAAAAGATTGCCGATTTGGCAATGAGCCGTTGAAATCCATGCGCAAAGCTGCTGTAATTAAGCGCCGTATTTAATACCATAGCATCGTGAATTGGCAATTTGAATCAGAGTAGTGGCAGGATATTTAAGGATATTAAAATTTAATGAGAGTGTCGGCGGTAAAGTTAATTCGTATCTACTATTACCTAGAGACAGTGTGGTTTGAGTGATGACTGATTACCTTAACGAAAATTTTGCGAAATAAGAAATACATGAAATCCGGTTGAAAGTTGTTAAATGATTCTACAAGCGAAAAATAACTCAAGTCAAAAACCAACGGACTCATGTAAATATTTCGGGTACAGTACTTATATGCATCCTCAAGCCAAAGAATATAATTTCGTGAAATCGATATGGGGACCTGAAACGAAGAATGCGACGCGCAGTTTCGTAATACAAAGAGCGAGGCCAAAATAAGTGACTGAAAAGAGTTTGCAATTCTGGCCAATGGGAAAGACGTCCGAAAATACTAAAATAATTTTTTATCATTATTCAACGCGGTTAAATAGTAACAGTACCGCGCCAGACGGAGAAGACTAATACCGAAACTCTAATCAACGACAGATTCGATGCCAAAGCGCTCGACAACGGACAATTTACAGACGAAAATCAGCTAATACGGTAGGCCCGATGGCCGGCGATCCACGACAGTCGGGTCTACTGAACTGGAATATCCCGGACTTAGGTCTGGCCAAGGACTGTCACTGCAGCATTTTTCCAAAAATCTCTTGAGGATTTGTATGCTGATAAACCTGATTACCTGTAGTTGTGGCTGAGCTATTCATATGGCTGTGTGGCAGGGAGCTAATAAGGTTCGAGCATCAACTTTTGTACAGAATATGGCCACGTGAGCGAATGCCTGACGGTGGAAATTTATGTGCAACCTGCCCAAGCTACAAGAAACTTAATATTTCTATATGAGCCAACTATCGCGGTATCACCCTGCTTGTGATTCTCCATTGAAGTTCAAAACCATAAAGAGCTTTGAAATCGACCACAACGGACGCCAACAGAGGGATTCACCCCTGGTAAGGCTTTAAATTCTACTACCATAAACCATATATTCACCATACGTCGGATCTTGGGAATTGTCCGCGAAGGGAGCCACTTCCGATAGCTAGAAATAGAGTTACCTAAAAGGTGCTATCTCTGACCTTGATGAACACCACGAGCCGTTCTAGATCAAGGAGGTTTCGGAGAGGGCGATCCTATACCGTGCGATGCTGGAGAATATGATAAAGGATTCAGAACTGAATCGCGCAAATCAGCGCTTGACAACAGGTTGCACTTTTGGCATAACTGAGCAACTGGCGACATCGAATTCCGCAGGCAATGGAACGACGAGCTGTATGAATTCGTTGGTGAAATCAGAGCAAGAAGAAGGCGTACTCTGCGATGGAATGACCAGGTGAGGTGGCTCTGCCTAGTTAAGGCAGTCACCTAGAGCGCAGACGTTGGTTTTTTTTGATACCAATGCGAACAGTAACTGCTAAGTTAGAGGGTGCAATGCTGAGCGTCGAGAACAAAGTTTCGCAGGCGGCATATGTCAGTTCCGCAGAACTCCTCCGGACTTGTCAGAAAGTGCGAACCCAAGTGCCTAAGCCACAAACTAGCAAAAGCTGTGTAGTCTAGAAGGAAAAGTTTGAGATGATTCCACCTCGTCATTCTCCATATAGCAGCGACAAAGAGTACGGAGGCCCGAGGCCTAGCTTTCCAAGAGAAGTACACCAGTAGTCAATGGAACTCCCCCTCTATCTTTCCTGGTCTCTGGCCAGTACTTCACCTTCTTTTGGAGTCTGCGATTGGTGTCATTTAAAACCGAAAAAAAATTGACTGGTTCGTCTTATGTGCAGCGACTATCAACAAGAGTTTTAACTCAGTTTGTTTATTAAAGCTTTTAAAAGCTTCTTCCCAGAGTATAGTTTGGTCGCAACTGCTTTGAGATTCGGTCAAAATCGCTTGGGTGCTTACAGAGCTAAACAGTAAGAACATGCGTAGCACCTCAAATCTTGAATAGCCGCTTAGGTTCATAAAGACGCGGCATTTAAAAACAGTTTGGCAGGATAGAATTTTCCTTTAGCTCTTGTCCAGAAGCAAATGTCGGTATCGGTTTCGGCACAATGTACCGTGCCATACAGAGGACCTCATTTAAGGCGCCAATGCAGACAGGGTCTGCAGGGGCCTTATAAAGACTTTCAAGCATTTTTTTTTTGATTGGCTTTGCTGTTCATGGGAAAAGGGCAATGAAATTGAAGAAATCTGATCCACTGTCCAGACGGCTGAGTCACTTTCTGTTGCCACCACTTGCGTTGCCGCAATACCCTTTCACTCTAAATGAGAACAAATAGTGTAAGTGTGCTTCAGGCCTTAGGGAGTAACAAAATCTTTTAGTCATACGTATTTTTGTTTTTAGTTACTTTACTTTAAAAATATTTTAAAGAGATCCATCGCAACATTCAATTCATCGAATGCAAAAAAAAATAATGCTATACGCA
>NW_016194795.1:0-3109 GCF_001687245.7 Rhagoletis zephyria | reverse complement strand
TGTCATTTAATTGGATTGAATGCCAGGGTACGCAAGTTCATACATACAAGGATTTCCATATACATATGTAGATATGTATTTAGAATTAAAGAGGCGAGCATGTGCAGGCCGTAGAGGGGCGTTGGTGCATGCTGTGGGTGTAGCTTCAATGACGTGGCGGTTGGCGCGATTAAATGTTCCTCTCAACACTTGATGGACTAATGAAGGGCAAAATATGGCCTGTTTTGAAAATCATTAGTATTTATTGCTTTTTCAATATTGCAAGTCATGCACACATATTGTAGAAGAACAAAACATATTTTATAAAAAAAACCCGTAGTGAGAGGACAGCATGCGGAGAGTAATCTTTTCAGACGTTCAATAACAACCAGTAGGCACTGGTTCTGGCATAAAACTATTTATATATGAACTAAAAAAGAAAGACACGTTGAGTTGCTAATACACAAACAAAGTTAAATGAAAGTATGTCCGGCGAGTCCGGCGAGTGAAATCTCAGGCCACTTATTCTATTCTGGAAAAGGAAGATATCGCGATACAAATATCCACGTGTATATTAGTTTGTTCACCTTTACATAGATGGTTCAGTCGACTCACTGATTTGCCTTAAGAATCAAATCTTTGAAGAGACGCAGAATCACAACATCGATTCCTATCAAGCATTTGTGAACTACTGGGATATATTGTTCCATATGCCCGAAATAATTATGTATGCATCACAAAACTACTACTAAGTTGATACACCCTTAAGTAGTGGTGATAAGGGAGCGTGTCAGATATGTGCAAACTATTTTTTAGAGGATTTCAAGGCTTTTTTAGGGGCGTTCACGAGGGGTACCAGTAATGGTCCTAGCAGCCAAATACTTTAAAAATGTGTAGCTCTTATGTATTTATGAGACCTTGAGAGCCGCAGATGTATCAGTGTTTAACGTGGGTAGGTACCAGGCAGGGTGACTTAACTCCTTGGCGCTCAAAAGCATAACGGAAAAAATGCCTTGATCAGCGCCCTGAAATACAAGCATTTCAGTACCAATTAGCAGTGCGGGTAGACTCGGTAACCGCTTTGGTAGGGCTCGAGGCCCATCTAAACCTCTGCCATACTATGGGCACCCGGGTGCAATGCAACTCCACATTGAACCATTGCTGGTTCTAAATATCTGTCATTAGTATATTTGCCACTCTGTTAGAGCTTAAACAATTGCTTCCTAAATAGCTTCACTTTTTCATACAGTTAAACAGGCTTAACCCACGATATTTCGCGCAAGTAACTGCATCTCTCTTCCTGTGGATTGGACAAAGTATATATACTGAGATTCCATTATTGAGGCTGGTCATGCTCGACCAGCTCTTCACCACCGGTTTTGAGCAGCTTAGCTGGTATACCGTTGTATCCAGGGGCTTTTTTCGTTTCATTTTCGACGTGAGAATCTTTCTGCCTCTTTTTTTATTTTCGTTCAATTGTCGGTCGCCTAGCCATCTACCTGCAGAGGTACGAAGAGTTTGCGGAATTATATCCAGCTGCTAATTTTATCCGGGGCGTTGAGGAATTGCGTGTTTTAGAAGGATTGGTCGCCGGTGGCGCTTGGCGATTGCGACAGGTATATTAGTGGCACCTTTAATTGTAAAGTAACCGTAATTAAGACCATATATCTATCAGATTCAATACGTTCATTCATTATGTTCTCAAATGAAGATATTTATTGGAAATACCTAAACTGACAGCTACAAACCAACACCTCCGTGGGCATCTCCCACTCGAGTGCACCCGCAAAAGGCATCTGCCAACATTCTCGTCTTCATTACAGCTCACTTAATTTTGGCATTCCGTACAAACGACTTAGAATACATACATACATATTTAAATTTATTTTAATGAACAAAGTACGAGAGAATTTCATACTTGAACGCATCGCAAATACCATAAATGGCAACAACAACAAAAGAGTCACAGGACAGCAGTGGAGAGAAGATAAGTCCGTATTACCTGTGACTTGTTAAAGGGGTTGCTTTACACGCCAACGCTGTTCTTGTTGTGGAAGACCGTTGAAAGGGTTACGCTTTACGCTTGTGAATAATTTCGGTTAAATATGTATGTATGTATGTATATGCGTATATTATAATTCCGTGTTGTTGTTGCCACCGCCGTGTGCAACGGTGTTAATTGTTCCGTGGACAAGTGCACAATTCGATTCTACTTTCCTGTGTGCTCTTCTCGGTTTTTTGTTGTTGTTAGCACATTCGCCAAAGCATGAAGGAGTAAATTAAATGATTAATATGGTTTGGAAATATCAGAACATGGAAGAGTTGATCCGGTGAAGTTTTGGTTGGGGATTAGAGTACATACTTACGTATTTCCATGCTTTTGTTGTGGTTTCACGGCACTTTAATAGAAGCCGTCTTTAGACCTAACAACTTTTAAGTGAATTTTAGGTTTTGGACATTTTTCGTGATAAATAATATACATATACAATTTAAGTAAGTAGTGTCCTTGAGCAAAATATTTGTATTAGATAGCCAAATTTCTTCGTATAGAGAAGTTGAATTTTTTATTTTAAGTAAAGAAATCCCGAATTTCGATTCTGTATTTTAGAACGTAGTCGCTCTTCAATACAATTGAATAACTCAGCCATATCTGGACCAGTGTTGCCAGAATGAATTTTTATTTGTTATGCAGAACCAAGGCATGTTGAACACGTACCAGAAGCAGAAGAGCGAATTTAGTTTTTGCGTGCACCTCAGCCCAATTTCAGATGAGGTTCATTCCAGCGAAGACGGCACCATGGGTCAAAAAATAAATTTCATAGATTGCGTTCAAATCTGTAACAAGAGTAAAGTACGTAGTATAATTCTTTACAAATCGATTTCTATAGATTTATTTTTCTCTATTTTCTCTATTTTAACTTACAATTACATAAGCCATTGTTCAAATAATGCTATTTTATTAAAAATATTACAAATATTTACATTAAGCGATCATTGTTCATTTTACTCAAGAACTATGTTTCTCGTCCCTCCTATCGCAAGCTAAAACATATATATATATATATATATATATATATATATTTTTTTTTTTTTCAAATATATGTATATTTAATAATGCCGCTCCCATCTA
>NW_016194794.1:0-3109 GCF_001687245.7 Rhagoletis zephyria | reverse complement strand
TACATTCTTGTACCGACATTCTAAGCAAATAACCGTCACATGCTGTCTGTCCGTTGTCAGCTGAGCGTGTCGGTATTTCCTGCTCTTCTCTTTTTCATTGTATTCATTGTCATTTTGCTGTCGGTTTTCCAGGTGATTCAAATAAAGCATAGCATCGCCGCCAATAGTTGCTTTTGTTTGTTACTACTCTGGCTGTGTTTGTGGTTTCAACAGTGTAGATTTTGTTATGTGGGATTTTAAACATATTTTTGCATATTTGTATGCGGAAGCTGTTCACAATTTCCAATTAGAATTTCGATTTATTTTAATCATAAAAAATTTTGCAAAGAAATACCTTTTACCTTTTTGGAGGCGCATAGCAGAAGATGGGAGTAGAAACTGGTTAGAGGGGTACCTTTTTTTTTTGTTATTTTGCGCAACCACTGGTCAACTCTCCAATTTCCTCCCTACTTTACAAAGTTTAGCCAGTAGTTCATCCCAAGTGCAGACATATTCTTCTGTTTTTAGTGCTTCCATCGTGTTCGTTGGCACTTTTGCTTTCGTTGTCGCCTCATGGATGCAGAATTGAAGGATCTTCTCTATGGCGCATAAGCATACATACGCACAGCATCTCCATTGATTGCGAAAGTTTGCATATATTGTAAAAATTGCCAAATATTCCACTTATAAATATTGCCAATTTTTAGGAATATTTTACATATTTATTAGGGTGCTTTTTTCGGCAACATTTTTTTTTTTACTTCCACCTCGAAATTTTGTGGAAAATACCTATAAACAAGCTCCCTGAAAATTTTAGCCCTAAATAGTATTAATAGTAAGTGCTCGATCAAGGCCTGCAAAGATTTCCCCATCAAAATACACATAAACTTTTATTGTTTTTCTCAAGTATTCTATAGCTGAGAGGCATTTTATGGTATATTCTTGGTCAATGGTAGGATATCTTCATAATTGAATGCTCCACAAAAATGTCCATTGAGGTGCAATCTTACTTCCACCAGCGAGGTAGTACGGGTCACTAAACCCAATTTTTTTTATGAAATTCTCGTTTTTTTTGCCTTTATCTCGTAAATAACAAGAGCTATAGAAAAATTGTAATTAACAAACTTGTAGAAAATTTAATTTACTACAAAAAAGTTCCCGAAAAAAAGTTCGCTAACAACGATACTTCTGGAGATATCGGGATTTGAAAATGAGGTAGTGCGAAATTTTTATAGATTATTGAATTGTAGAACTTGTTGATGAACTTCAAAGCCAATTATCTCAAGAAATATCGATGCTAGCGATTTAGTAATCTTGAACTTTTTGGTACGAATCATTTTCATTTTTTCTGTAGCTCTTGTTATTTACGAAATTGGGGTAAAAAAACGAGAATTTCATGAAAAAATTTATTTTAGTGACCAGTACTACCTCGCTGAGAGTTAGAGTTACGCCGCAATGGACATTACACCATAAAATGCCTCTGAGGTATAGAATTTTGAAGAAATAGAATTAAAGTTTTTGCGTTTAATGAACGGAAAATCTTTGCACGCCTTGGTCGAGCACTTAATATTTAGGGCTCAAATTTTCAGACTTGTTTTAAGGTATTTTCCACAAAATTTCGAGGTGGGCGTAAAAAAAAATGTTCGCTGAAATAAAAGCACCCTTATATTTATATATAATAAAACCCCTTTAAACGCAAAAGCGAACTTGAAGATTTGCCAACGACTGCCTAGTAGCCGATGCTGCTAAAAAAGCTTGTTTAGTTTATCATTTTTGGGATAGTCGAGCATTAGGTATCATCGAACCGGGTTCCAACTGAGGCCTAGTTCACCCCTGTAACATGAATGTCTTAACATTTTGCTGTTTTCACTTCAGTTCTGAATTTAAGATAAGCTTAGTGCCAACTCCCATAAAGCGTGCATATGCATACATATGTGACCTGGTCTACGAAAAGGGAGCTTACGTGCGAAAACTAGTTTTCTGTGAAAAAGCTGTTAAAAGTAAGCAACTCGTTTCGTCAGTTTCTCATTATCTCGTTAATTGTTCTCCGCGCCGGANATTTTTAGTACACTTCTAAGCAAGTTAGGATTTTCTGTTTTTCACCACGTGAAAAAGCATCTCATCTTCCATCCGAATCAACCAAAAAGTGAAAATTGATTTTTTGACACCTAAGCCGCCTTTCCGTAGACCAGGTCACATATGTATATCTATATACATACATAGTATGTATGTACTACGTATACGTATTTTCATATATGTATGTTTACAAGCATTCATACATACATACATATGTGCATAAGTATGTATACAAAGGAACTGCCCGCCATCCGCTTGGTCACTGTGCAATATCAAACGTGTTTACCATTTTCATTAAAATGTAATTACATTTAATGATAAACAATAAGCTGCCAACATGTACGGCATTTTAAAACGCGATGCTGGCAGTGGAAAGTGCAACAATTATTTGCTACAAATTGCCGGCGCCAACGCAATAATCAATTACACAAAGTGCCGGCGTACAAAAATTTACACATAAATGCAAATAAATCGCACCGTAATGAGTGCTAAAAGGATTTTTAAATTTTAATTAAAATGAAATTGAATGAATTGAATTTAATACGAATTTTTCAGCACAATGTAATGGCATTAATGTGCGGAAATTTCGCGCCTGTCGGTTATTTCAATCACACTGTTTTTTTAACTTTCATAACTTGAAATTTTGAAACCAACATCAACAGCTTATTGGCGTTGCAGCAACACTTTCAAGGCGCTCGCATTACTCGTTAAGTTTGCATGCGCCTTTTTTCAGGCAAATTTTCAACTTTCTATTATAAAAAAATTATAAAAATGGGGAAATATTAACAAAAAAGCATTAATAATTTCGCGAAACTTCTTAGTGTTGCTAAAAGTTGTCAGTTGATTTTCATTTTCACTGCTTTCGCTGCTATGTACGTATGAACTTATGTAGTACGTAGTACTTGTGAAAGTTGTCTGTTGCTTGTGCTACTGCCGCCACTGTGCTTCTTTTCGCTCTTCCTCTTTTCGCTGTCACTGCAGCTGACAGCATTGCGCGCGCGTTTCATAAACCCTGCAAAAATCGTTGGACCATGTAGTCTATTTGTGGTATATT
>NW_016194793.1:0-3109 GCF_001687245.7 Rhagoletis zephyria | reverse complement strand
TTGATAAATCGAAATTATTCTTCTTCTATTATCATCCTTCGAGGGTCTATCGGTACAGCTGTTCTGGAGTTTTTCGATTTAGAAAAAAAACGGCTTTCTAAATATATATATCAGTATGTATGGCAAATTAAAAATATTTTTTAATCAAATGTTTCCTGTGGAAAAATGTTTATGAATAGTTTTTTCAATAATTGCAGGCATTTGAAATTAATTTCAAGTCTTTTCCAAAAAAGTGGAAGCATTCAAACGTGAAAATTTCGTTTCTTTCATTTTTAACATAAATAAATATAAAACCAGAGCTTTTTTAAAAAATCGCCACTGGTAGATCGACGCGAAATTTAATTATCTTTTATTTAAAGAAAATAAACATGAAATCGTTTCATATTTGGGATCTCGAAATTCATTTGTCCACAGCGACCTTTTTTGCCCCACTGTGCGGCGTTCATTGTTTTTGACGTTTCTCCTCTATTTACCACAAATAATCGATAAATTAGGATTGCAAATGGAAAAGTTATCTTTTTTCAAGGGAGAAATTGTGCTTTCTTAATTACGTATTGGATAGTTCATCTCGTAAAAGCAGATAATCTGGTCATAAGTATGTCACTAAACAAAAAAAAAAAAACAAATAACAATATTGTGAAATTTATAAAGGGCAACAGTCTACCGGCTCTTATTTTTTACAGTACAGGACTGCTGCTCATTTTCTCTATACAAAAAATTGTTCAACATATTTTTTATCGAAGAGTGTGCGAGAACAAAAAATTGCCAAAAATCAACGGTAAGTTCAAGCTACTTCAAACTTGCACTACAATTTAACGAGCTAAAAGTACATATGTACTCGAAAAAACAAATTCTAGAAAATCTGATTACAATGTTTAAAATAGTTAGAAATTTTGATTTATATGTTTTTTGTTTAGATAGTTAGTTATATTGTCATAAAAAAATAATAAACATTTTTAAACAAAAAAAAAAGTAGCCAAAACTTGCTAAAATGTCTTCCCTATTTACATTCTCGCCACTGTATACATTAAAAGATGTTAGGTTTTTTATTCTAAAAACAAAATTGAAGGTTCGGAGTCGATGCTTTAGAAATGTCCCGATTTTTGGCCACAGAACTCTGGTCACCGTAACTACATTTAATGTTATCATGAACTCGTTTTTTTTTTTTTTTAAAGGTGATTTGTGCTATTTTCAAAATAAACGGCTCGTATTTTGCTTTTGATTTATTAGGTATTCATAAAAATTAATGGCAAGATTAAAAATTACCATTGAACCTTTTAATATGCGAAAAAACAGAAAAATCCGAACGATTTCGATAAAGGTACCTTCGAAAAAGCGGTAAAAACCAGGTTCAATGCCGAGTCCGACCACATTAAAAAAAGTTGTTTTCTAAAAGCGGTTGTCTCTCGGCTATGAAAAAAGTTCTTATAAAATACTAATAGAATCTCAGTCAATCTCTTAATAAAATGTATTAAGTAACAATGGCGTTGTTCCTTTTACAATATTTTCTGTTTTATTTCAAAGGGGATTCACAAGATGTGTTAACCGTCGTAAAATCTTAAGCTTAACATTTTGTATGTAAAATATCGTTTGTTATTAGGGGGTACTAATTATATATTTTTTACCAGTTTATAAACATTTCGGTGTAGTTAAAAGTCCTCTAAAACCATTTAAACCTTTATTTTACAAACAAAAAGTTTAAGCTTAAGATTTTACGACGCTTACCACGTCTTGTTATTGGGGTCGCTAAATTCGAATCTGGAAGCAAAATAACTAAAAACAAAATGGCCGATCCAATATGGCGCCTGAGGTTAAACGAAATGTGTTGAATTGACAAATATTTGTTAAATTCAAGTAAAGTTGAGTTATATTTGCTTTTTTCGTTTGTATTTAAAATTCTTAAATAAAAATCGCGTCTTAAACAAAACGTCAGACACGGTCGGATTCAATATTAAGTATTATAGTTTGAAATACAATTATCTTGAAATAAACAAGAATTTTTTATTGATGAAACCGGGAGAAAATGACTTAAGACATTTCCTTTAAACTGTTTTTATTTCAAAAATCACTAGAATACTTCACATTAAATACTAATCAGCTCAAGATATTAAACAAAT
Organism: Rhagoletis zephyria; assembly: GCF_001687245.7. Classification (NCBI taxonomy): domain Eukaryota; kingdom Metazoa; phylum Arthropoda; class Insecta; order Diptera; family Tephritidae; genus Rhagoletis; species Rhagoletis zephyria. Next base: position 992 of record NW_016194793.1, on the reverse strand, counting down.
TTTAAAGTAAACCTTATATAGAACTGACCTGTAGAAGAAAAACCCATTTTACAAGAGTAAAATTGATCGCCCTATGGCTTTTGGCGTTCTTTTAAACTTTAGCATTACATTTTTACTTTTGAGAGCGCTGCGTCAACTAACACTTTCACACAGGTGCAAAAGGTCGGAACCTGTCTTGGACATATTTCGATAGCTGAAACATCATTTTAAATAAACCCAAGGAAATACAACCCCAAAATCGATAGTTTATTTTTGTATTTTTGGGCACGAATTGGGGACTAAATATCACTGTGCGACACGTCTTAACCAGAGCACGTTTATAAATTATTATATATAAAAATAAAAATTATAAAAACTCGTAAAAATTTATAAATGTTCTCTGTCTTAACATCATCTGGCTTGTAGATTATTTGAAGCATATTAAAATTCGCATGAATGTATGTCAAAATTCCTATAAAACATTCCAATCACTTGCTATAAGGCGACTCTTTTTTAAAGAAATGCACAATGCATACTTACGCTTAACTAATATAACACTTATGTTTGTATAATAATATTTCGACCACTTTAACAGACAATATTAAAAGCATTTCCCGTAATTAAAGGATATCGTTTTCCTGTGCACATACATATGTACATACTCTATCATAAATAAGTAGGACCGTCTTAGCCATAATTTCTACGATTTCGCCAATTTCGCTATCCAAATAAAGTTTATGAAAAACAGCTTTCAACTGTAGTATTTAGTAGCAGATACCGCTTGCATGTTTCTTTCATAAGCTTTTTGCAAAACGTACGAAAGTTCCGCAATATAGTTTAATATGTATGCACATTGGGGTGGTCCAAAACTGTATGTGCAAAAGTAAAGTGGGAATTTTTATGCTCTTACCCCCATTTTTTTATTTTGAATTCAAAAAATATTTAGAGTTCGCTCAAAGCGCTTAAAAGTTTCCATGTATTTTATTATGGGGAAAAAACACTTTTCGTAAAAA
>NW_016194791.1:0-3109 GCF_001687245.7 Rhagoletis zephyria | reverse complement strand
ATTAAAACATAATTGAAGTTTTCAACGCTTCATCGTCTGGGCGTGCGTACGTTTGTAGTGCAAGTGTGCAGCTGCACTTCACTCCCACTTTAAGACAGCCAATTAGAAAGTGGGCCATAGCGGTGTTAGTTACAGAGTAGAATGAGCATTTGAGCGCATTGCTTGTCCTCTGAAATTTTTGATGACACAAAATCAACACTTCCATACCTGCGATTCCTTTCTTTATCACGTCACTTCATTTCTCAANTCTATGCTTCCTAAGAAACTGGTTGGCATTTCGTTGAAAATCTCGTCCTCGGATTGACTTAACTGCATTGCGGCAACTTCGATTTACCCACCAGTTGTGATTTTAGTTAAAGTGCAGCTAGTGTGAAAAAAAATAGTTTAAAACTTTTACGTTTTAATGGCAAGGTGTGAGTTTCGTCATTTTCTTTCGATGACTCATCTGTTGCATGCAAGACGCGTTCATGTATTTGAATAGCAGAAGCATCTGAGCAGACAATTTTCAGCTTTTTCTTTATGACGTGCCCAATTAAATGGATTAATGGGTCATTACTTTTCTTTATTTCCCCAGACCTACACTGTCGATCGAAAGTGAGCGCATGGTGGTTTTTGTTATATATTTGAAATGTTTTTGAGGGAAAACATTTTTTTGTTATTTTTTTTTATAAAAATATGGTTCATGCTTTAATCAAAAGCACGTAATTCGAACTTTTGAACTTTATACAGAACTTAGAAATATTCAACAACTTCTCATCTAAAGTTTCAAGCTTTTAGTCTGAATTCTGGGTATGCAGCATTGGCGTACGCAGGTATGGTCTGGGGAGGGGGGCGATGCAACTCTGCGCAGTGGGAAATTTCGAATAGGGGTATGGAATTATTTAATAACTGGAGTAAAACCTCAAGTACGCCAACAAATATTAGGTAATACGCTAATAGAAGGCTGTGCATGAATATTATTGCCTTTAATCACACTGTTATAGTAATAGTATATAGGAAGCCTTCAGTGCACATCTTTGGAACTAATTTGTTTCTTGAAATCTTTGACTGATTAAATTAATTCCGCTCATTACCCACTGTGTGGCGTCCTTTCAGCAAGGTCATCACATTTCGGTAGGCTGATATTTACTGGAAGTGCTTTGTCCGTTTGTAAAAGCTGAATTGAGGCCATTAAACATTATTGACTTATCATAGTATTTATTCGTATTCATATGTATGCATATGGCTTGAAATAATTAATATTTATGCAGTTATAACCTTCAATTTGTGCTAATTGATTATAGTCCTAAAAGTTATATTTCTTCTGTGTTTGTATGTGTGCATAAAAGTTGTGTCCAAACTGTGTATTAACGAGGTTTTAATGGAGACAACTTAATAACCTGCGTTGTCAGGAATGAAGAATAAAATACATACGAGAAGTGCAAGTTACTACAGAAATTCGACACGTTTCTTAGTGTTTTTGTTTTCAACAATTTATTTAAAAATGATTTTTGGTTGTAAAAGCTCTAGTAGCACCGTTCGACAAAAATAAAAAATTTTGAAACAACGAATAAAGTGAAATTGCGTTTTTAGTTTCTCTCTGATATCAGGATTTTTCAAAAAGGATTTTAAAATTAAACATAATATGAATATTTCCAAAAACAAATATTTAAAAAAATCCACTGCAATGTAGAATAACAATATGGGTTCCAAGTAAAAGAAACATTCTTTAGAACCAATAAGTAAAAAAGTATGAGTTCGGACGAAACTGGCGCAGGTATCAACTATCGTCGTTCAAAATTCCTTTAAACTGCCTAAAAGTCTATAACAGACTTATTTATTGTGGAGAGATTGTTGTAAGTATTAACTTGGAGTAAGTGAACGTCCTCAGTTACTGAATTATCGGAGTCTTCGTATATCCGAAAATTTCCAGTATACGGGAAGTCGGTGTTATCTTAGTCCTATTTGAATAATTTTAAACGAATTAACTTTTCGTGCCTAGGTTATTAAATACCGATTTTGGTAGAAATTGATAAATGGGTGACCAAGATACATATTTTTGGTCAGAAGTGGGCGGAGCCACGCCCAAAGTCCAAAAATTTATAATAATCTAATTTTCTGCTCAGTGGTGATTGCAATAATCGATTTGGAGTCAATTAGCTTCAGTACTTACTGATTTATTGTAGTTTTCGTGTTTCTGTAAATTACCGTTATACGGGAGGTGGGCGTGGGCGTTATATTTCCCGATTACAAAGATTTTCAAAAAATTTCTTATCTAGACTACGGTTGCCAGACGTACTGATTGTATCAGCGCAGTACTGATTTTTCAACTCTTGTACTGATTTTATTTACTTCAAACAAAATACTTTAGGACTTTCTTAAGTTTTCACATAGCGTTGGAACTTCCTTAAACTGTACTGTAAAAAGTAAGAAGAAAATAATTTTTATTATTTTTATATTAGTTGAAAAAATTATTTAAGCCATGGGGAAATTTTGATTTTTTTTTTTTTCAATATCACTCAAACGAAGCAATTGAGGGGATCATAAATACAAAGTTTGTTTCCTGCCACATAATTAGAAACCGGCTTTTAATTAAGTGAGTGATTTCGGTGCCCCAAAAAGCAAAGAGTCCTATTCACCTATAATTTTGTAAGAAGGGCTCCTTAAATCCTCCAGTTTCTTCTTGATTGGAAATTTATATTTTAATTCAAGGACTAGATTACAAAAAAACACTTTATATATTCGGAGCGCTCCGAAAACGCTCTTTCAAGGTGTTGCTGTGGGCGTCCTTTTTTTACTCCATATTCAGAGCGCTCCGCTGTTGCTACCTATTGAAATGGACGTAGCACTGCTTTGTTCGACCTAAAACTTTAAAAATTGTTTCATGGAAATAATTAAAAAAGTGGTCTAATGATTTTTAAATCTGAAATGTTCGTGCAAAGTTTCAGATCGAACCCTTTAATTTGATACATGACTTGTCTCTGCACAATTAGTAGATCGTTGGGAAAGAGCGCCTTGTCTCAGAATAATAAATAGTATAGATTTTTAATTAATAAAATGTATTTGTTGCTTTTGTACACTGTTACTGTTTTTGCATATTCTGCTTTTACCATTTTCTCATTACTTTCAT
>NW_016194790.1:0-3109 GCF_001687245.7 Rhagoletis zephyria | reverse complement strand
GTACTTGCCGATTTGGTTTACAAAAATTATTTAAAAAGAAGACGTCTCGGTTGCTCAGCAAACCGGTTAATCGTTTCTGCAATTATTTCAGGGTGGGCTTTAGTAGTCAGCTGCACCTTGTGTTTTAAGAAAACCAGGTGGAATTAACAAATGAAACTTGGTCAAGATGTTAAGGGAGGTATCCTCTAAAACATGTATAACTAAAAAATATAAACAATATCATTGTTTAAAATTTATTTGTTGATAAAACTTCTTAAGTCGTTCCACTTGGTTTCCTTAACAAAACGTGCATTTGTCACATAATTTCACATATATAAATGCAAATAACACTGTACTTAATCCTTTACACACTTGTATTTTATATTATCTTGTTTATAAATCACTTTAATTCAACTTTTATCGACTCGTAAATTACATTGAATTGCACCCATATTTACAATAACACATGGTTGCAAACTGACACATAACATGTTTTGCCATATTGTACAAAACAATACATACAAAGAAGGCAATGTTTAAAAAGGAATACAGGGAAATCAATACAAAAGAAAATTAAAATTTACCGCTACTTTTATTCTGGGCGTGTATTATTATCAATGAGGGTTTCTGGTCACGAACCCCTGTGCAAAAATATTGCCCATGACGTAGGTGGTGTTGGTCCCGGCCGATTTGTTTGCTTTAAGTTCGGTCGAAGGCCGCCTATGCAGAAAGGTGTTCTCTGCAAACGGTGTTCAGCTCCTTTTCTTCGCAAAACGGAAAGGAGAATTCTACTGTCTGAGGGTTATAATCCCTAAGTGCGGCCGAAGGCCGCCTACGTTGATATCGTCCCCCGCATGCCAGAAACATGAATGCGTAAAGGTGAAAGTTTAGTATTTTTTTATATGTCGGGCCTTCCCCCCCCTAAATTCGATGCTGGCGACGCCCCTGGATACAATTGTTCACTGTGCCCGCGTCAACACCCGCTAATATGTAACCCGACCGTTGCTGTTGGAGATGCTGTCAGAAACAAATCGCACACGTAAACAAGCTCACTCAAGCGTATCCACTTCATGGCAACTACCCTGCAGGGNTTGCTGTTGGAGATGCTGTCAGAAACAAATCGCACACGTAAACAAGCTCACTCAAGCGTATCCACTTCATGGCAACTACCCTGCAGGGTAAGCTACTAGTTATGAACTAGAATTCTACTAGTTCGCGTTTCAGCCCAACTAGTTCCCGTTCTCTCCTTTTTCAATGTTAGCGACTGGTATTTTTAACATTGCGATGTCCTACGAGATGTCAATGGTCAGGCTGTGCATCAGCATCTACTAGTAGAAATAATAGTAGCATCATACCAGTTGATGAGATAGTCTGCCAATTCATCCCCTATGAAAAGCATTAGTATGCCGTTTTGCTCGCGGCGCTCCAACAGTCGCAATGGCCGACAGAGCAAAGCACTCGCGTGGTATGCCTGAGGTACCAGGTTCCAGCCCTGGTGCAGGAAAAGTATTTTTTTTATAATATTTCTTTTAATTATATTTTTTATTTAGGGTTATTTTTTGTTATTCTTAGATTTAATAAAAAAATATATTTTTTTTTATCTATTTTTTTATGGCACAAGTATTTCTTCCCATATATGTTTATTTTTTTTAATGCAACTAGATTTTTAAGTTTGTTATTTATATTTAAATTGAAATAATTATTCCTACTTACATTGATCTAACTTTAAAAATCTTAACCACCTCCAAGCGGCCTCGAACCTGCGATATCAGAACCGGAACCAGTAGTCTGTAAAAAAGCAATTAACTGCGTTTTATTTTAGGCTTTGGCAATTCGAAGGCAGATGTCGCTTCGAAAATGACGAACTGGTCGGCACATACTAGTTTATGAACTAGTATTTTTTTTAACTGGTTTGGGTTTTCACTGCAGGGTACATATCCCTTTTTAACACATGTAACACATGGGCCCGTAGTCATGATCGCTAGTTAAAACTCATTGGCCCGCAGTTATAGACAAGTTAGAGACAGGTTTTAACATTTAAAACTGTATATTAAGATAAACTTTCTTTTAGCACTGTCATGGTCATCTTAAAAGACCTTTTAACTTTAAAACGGCGTTTTAAATTTAAAATGAGGTTGACGAAGGTTTCAAATCTTAAAAGCGTACTCTAAGTAGATGTCTTCCTGTCAAAATTTTCGGAGCAAATACAAAAGTGGTTCTAGTTTGAAGAATATGCTTCCCAATCAAAGGATATTTCGAGATTTTGCGATTTTGGATGATATAATCGCAACCAGAAATAGGAAAACATACAAGGAACGCCAAGATCCTTTTCAAATGAAAGAGGAGGACCGCAAGCAGGTCTTTTCAGCAGCAGTCCAATTAACTTCACGACTTCTTTTCACTTCCCATAAAAATTAAATTATTTACGTTAATAAGTTATATTTTACAAAAATTTGTTATTTACTTACAGTTTGCTGCGCCATTTTCAAAATTATTTATAAAAGTCAGTTGACACAGGGTGAACTTGCTAAAATAACAAAGTTTTCCTAATGCGGATTGGTTACTTTTTTCATTTTATATTAATGGCCCTGTTTTGTATCAATCTAGCAAAAACCTGCCTCTAACAAGTCTATAACTGACTAAAACTTAAAGCCTGCTCTAAACTTAAAGATTAATTTTAACTAGAAGGGGTTTTAACTTTCGACTATAACTACGGGCCATTCTTGTTAAAATACAGTTTTAAGTTTAGAATAGAGTTTCAAGTTGTGTTAATCATAGACAACTTAGAAACAACTTTTTGTTAAGATGAGAGAGAACAGTATTATTCATATGAAGAGAAAAAATTTACCCCGCAATATATAGAAATATCAGTACTTTAATTAGTTCACCCTGTGCCCGCTGCTGGATTGCGGATTTAGCAAGCCGGGAAGTCCTGGGTTCGAATCCCACTGCCAGGGAACATTTTTTTTACATCTTTTTTTAGTCTTTTAAATATTTTTAAAANCTGGGTTCGAATCCCACTGCCAGGGAACATTTTTTTTACATCTTTTTTTAGTCTTTTAAATATTTTTAAAATTTTTGGTTATTGTGGCCTTTTTAATTAAAGTTAAACTCCAAAAAATTTGATTAA
>NW_016194789.1:2515-3110 GCF_001687245.7 Rhagoletis zephyria | reverse complement strand
AAGGGTGTCAGATTTTTGGCCAAATCGGCCAAACCTGTAAGGCTATGATTTTGGCGCAGATGATTTTGGCGATTTTTGGCAATTTTTCACAATTTTTAGACTGCGCTGATGGAGCCTTACATTTTCAGCGGCCAACATCGGAAACTATAAATTATTTTTTAATTAAATTTAAAATTAAAATTGACCATGTTCCCGTTCTTCCAGAGCAAAAACTCTTTCGGATTTGGAGTCTTCTCCTCGAGTACTGTCAGAATCTGCAATAAAAAATTTTTGGTCAGATTTTCGAAAATCTGCAAGGCTATATATATATAGCCTTACAGATTTGGCCGATTTAACCAAAAATCCGACCTCCCCGTTTTATGGTCCCATTCGACGCAAAATGTTTAGTGGAGTGTTCCTGCGCAAGCGAAACTTTGATATCTCGAGTACTTTATGAGATATCCGCAATTGAAGTTCTCATTTTGGTATCTTGCATTGAATCTACGACGGGCACCCCTGACAGCTGTCAGCAGGCTGTGTGTCACGGTGGTGATGTACAGTGCTGCTCTGACTTGCTCTTGCTGTGGCGGCTTTTCACTTGCTTAGTGGACGCCGA
>NW_016194789.1:1483-2459 GCF_001687245.7 Rhagoletis zephyria | reverse complement strand
TCTTCATCTTCATCTTCATCTTCATCTTCATCTTCTTCATCTTCTTCATCTTCTTCATCTTCTTCATCTTCTTCATCTTCTTCATCTTCTTCATCCTCTTCATCCTCTTCATCCTCTTCATCCTCTTCATTCTCTTCATCCTCTTCTTTTCTCTCGCTCCCACCGGCTCCCCAGCAGCCAGGACTCTTCCCCTTCAGATGAGTATTCTGGGCGTTTGTTGTGATTCAGTTCTTGATACTTTGTGTAACCGTTTGTTTTCTTTTTGCAGGTTTGTTACCTCTCAGTCTGGTCTGGTCTTCACCATTTTCTAGCGTTCTTTTCCCCTCTTCCCGCACCAGCCGAGCTGATGGCCGCGCTGGTCATCGTCATCGTCATCATCATCAGAAGTCATCTTTACTCGAGGACGACAACTGAAGAGGACAGCAACAACAACAACCCACTTCGAAGATGGATAGATGGACGGGACAGCACAAGTCGAGGATGGCATCGCCGCCGAAACATCACCATCATCATCACCAGCAGTGTTGGGCTATCTTAGCCTAAGACTTTGTTTCTATTTGTAAACCTTTGTATTGTTAGATGATTGAGAGTGAATAAAGACATGTTTAAAGTACAAGTTTAAATGGTGTTTTATTGATTGGTATAAAAATACAAAAAAAGAAAGGAAAGAAAAGAGGAAAAGAAGAGGCAGCAACCCATGGCCTCCCCTCTCCCTCTACTTACCCATCCGCTTCGCCGTCTTCAGACAGTCGACCGTCCTTGTCGACCGTCCTCTTCGGTCCGCCCCACGTCCAAGGGGGACAGTATCTTGAGGGATCGGTACTTTAGATTACCCAGCCAATGTGCAAAGAGGAAAGACCGTTCGAGACGCTCCAAGCACTAGCTGCGCACCATTTGTGGCTGGTGTTCCCCACCTTTTCAGCAGATCGACCGCCAGTGTCGACTGCCTCTTCGGCAGGGCAACCGTCCTGTTGCC
>NW_016194789.1:0-1367 GCF_001687245.7 Rhagoletis zephyria | reverse complement strand
CTCCAAGCACTAGCTGCGCACCATTTGTGGCTGGTGTTCCCCACCTTTTCAGCAGATCGACCGCCAGTGTCGACTGCCTCTTCGGCAGAGCAACCGTCCTGTTGCTGCCTCTTCGGCCCGTCGTCGGTTTTCGGTCTTCAGTTTTCGTCGTCGTTGTCGTCGTCGTCATCGTTCATCCCGGTCGTCCATCCTGATCGTTCTGGTTGTCGTCCATCCTAGTCGCCCTCGGTCCTCGTCGTCGTCGGTCCTGGTCGTCCTCCATCCTGGTCGCCATCCATCCGGGTCGTCGTCGGTCATGGGGCTTGCTGGAAAAAGGCTAAAGGTTAGAATGGCCAGGTGCTAATCACGCTGGCTATGGGTTGCTGCCCAGGAAGGAAAGAAAAGGAAAGGAAAGAAGGAAAGATGAAGAGCATCAGCAGAGACACTGATGCTCTGGCGGTGGTGATGATGATCTTCAGCCCGGTGTGCGGGCGTGGGCGCCATCCGAAGGGCGAGAGAGGGAGAGAGGTCATGATGACTAAAAGGAAAGAACACAAGTTAGAAACAAAAGCAAATAAACATTGATCCAAGACTTACCATTGCCGGTGAGACTTGAGATGATCTTCTTTCTTCGCAACAACAACAAACGACGGATGCGGGCGCCATCCGAAGGAGAAGAGAGTGGGAGAGACCAGGGCGTCTGCAGGGATGAATGGAAGTTAAAAACGGAATGGAACAAACAAAGATCCAGCACTTACCTTCTTCGGCGAGACTTGTGATGATCTTCACCATCACAACAAAGAGCGCCTGTGGGCGCTATCAACAGCGGCGGCGGCATGACAGTCCTCGTCGGCGTCTGTACGGCAAATGAGGCGACTGTGGCGCCGGAGATAGCGGCGGCGGCAGCAGGCATCAGGCAGTCTGTTGTGACAGCTGTCAGGTGTGCCCGTCGTAGATGCAATGCAAGATACCAAAATGGGAACTTCAGTTGCGGATATCTCGGGAAGTACTTGAGCTCTCGAAGTTCTGCTTGCGCAGAGATACTCCACTAAGCGTTCTGTGTCGAATGAGACCATAAAACGGAAAGGTCAGATTTTTGGCCAAATCGGCCAAACCTGTAAGGCTATAGCCTTGCAGATTTTTGAAAATCTGGCCAAAAAATTTTTATTGCAGATTCTTAAAGTACTAGACGAGAGGACTCCAAATCTGAAAAAATTTTTGCTTTGGGACGACGGAAACATGGTCAATTTTAATTTTAAAATTAATTAAAAAATAATTCATAATTCCGGTGTTGGCCGCTGCAAAATGTGAGGCGCTACCAGCGCAAGCGATTTTTCGACGATTTTTGGCGATTTTTCACGATTTTCAGACTGCGCTGGTAGCGCCTC
>NW_016194788.1:0-3110 GCF_001687245.7 Rhagoletis zephyria | reverse complement strand
AAAAAAAAATCACAAATGAGGGGGCTGTCGAAAAGGAGAGGGCATGTTTTAAATACACCGCCTGCGGAATGAGCTGACAAGTAGGTAATCAGTGTGCATATCTGCAGAGTTTAGTGCAACTAAGATTTTTTAAAGGCGGTGAGAAAGACACCACGCGATGCTGGCGTTGATAAACACAAGTGTAGACAAATATGAAAATAATCTAAGATTGACAGCATACCCGAGACACAAGACGCAAGGTTTGATGAAGAACTGCGCAATATCTGACCTCAAAGTGAGCCAATTATAAGGCATTCACAACCATAAAACAAAGCAAAAAAAGGGCTGCCCACACTTACAAATGTGAAGAAGTTATGTCCCATCTATGCATCCATCGTCCATCACCAGTCGCATTCCTCCTACCGCAGCACCTCTAAGCGCTCGCACCCTATTCTTCAATACCGGCGGCGTAGAATCGAAGTCACAGCGCTAAAGAAATTATTAGAGAAATACAGCAGCAGGGAAGCTTAGCGCAGCCAGCGAGCGCAGCAACCAGGGAATCATCATTCATTTCTATGCTAAAGAGCGCACCATACGCTGCTACCATTGTCTACTATGCATTTCATACGCCACCAACAGGTCGAACCCTGCCATACACCCACCCAGCCCTTGAAACCAAGTCTCTCATTGCATTCGCTTGTGCCGCAACCCCAATGAGCCCAGCTAAACTTACTTGATTGCACTTCGCTGCGGCTTAACTTAGTTCAGGACAGACTAGAAGAGGCGAGACGGAAGGAGACGATACCAGCCCAGACCAATATAAAGCGCGCGCAGCGGCACGATTCACAAGTTGTCGAGCAAAGTAGGTCTGCATTTTTAATAGCGGCGACAACTCGAGCGCTGAATCTGATTGTCTTTTATCTATGTAAGTGTGTATGTCGTCTACATGTAAGAGGTTGGATGAATGTTGTATGCGTTGCACGAGTTACATGCCACGTTGTAGAAATGCAGTTAGTCGGCAGCGTTGTTAACGATGTGCACAACCCACCGTTTGCCTCATTTTCCTCCACTCCCCGGATTTTTCCCCATTTTATGTTGCACTTTGAAAGCAAATGCGGATATGAATATAAATTGTGATTCTAGTTACTTGCCCTTCACTTCAGCTTCGTCTGGCCGCCGCGCCGTCACTCAACCGGGGGGAACTATGAAAAGTACCTTAGAACTATAGGTAGTTTGATAAGTGGCAATGGAATAAATCATTGTTGAGTTGAGAAAAAATGTATGGTGCGCGGTTGAAGTGTTTTCGAGTAAATAAGTTGACGATTTTGCACGCGAGCAACGGAGCGAGCAGCATTAATGAGGAAAATAATATAAATATGAGACCATTAACGTGAACGTGCTTATTTTTCTAAGCACTGCGGCCCATATGGTGACAAATTACTTCCAAGTTTTTTAAGATTGAGCAAACGAACAAATGGTTAAAAGAAGTTTGAAAAATATGTATTTATGTACTTGAACCAGAGGAATCGAAATGTCTGATGTAAGGGCCCAGAAATGCAAATAAAATATAAACTTCAATTATGCAATTAGGTCAGTTTAATTGATCAGGTAAACCTTTTTCATCTTCTCATTTCACAATTTAACCTTTCGCCGGTTTCGGCCGAGACCAAATAATTTGAAAATTCGGCGTGTTATAAAGTTTCCTATTTACCTGACTTTCACAAAAGTTGGTTGACTAATAATTTAATTACGATCGTTACAAAGTCACTGACTGACAATTGCTCAGGTTAAACCTTTTAATGGCATAGGTGGTATGTGGTATTTTCAATGCGTTCTCGAAACCAAGCCAAACCCCTTAAAATCGCGTTTGGAGAATTAAAAAGTGAAGTCAATGATGATTTCTTTCTACTACCCCTCCCAGCCCGACGAAGTGCCTAAAACTAGCCGAACACCAGCATGGCCTTGAACATCATCACCACAATGATAAGCGGGGTCCTAGTCCTAGTTGACCAGTCGAAGGCACGGTGAATCATGCGACCATTTGTCAAGACGTCTAGCGTCCTCGCTTCGAATTCGTATGAGCCATGAATAACCAGGTATAAGTGTGAACGCCAATCATCAGGTAAATTTCGCAATGCAGCTTGTCCTTCAAAGCGTACTCCACCCGACCCGTTTTAATCCCTATATAGAAGAACTGGCTGGAGTTAACTCCATGAGCCACGCTGATGATTATACGATTATAAAAACGGACCAAAATATCGACAGCCTTTTTGGAAAAATCAGTCAGAAAACTTAACATCTCTTCCGCAAAATAAATTCCCACACGTTTTACCAGCCGGACTAAGGAGTCCAACCATGGACTAGATGTCAGCGTCGATGCCTCTAAGATACCAACGATCAACCATCTCAAAAGTCAGTCACCTATAGCAAGTGAACAGGGAGACCCCGCTTATAAAATACAAATCGATCGACCGGTCACTGGCAAACTACGCAGCGCCAGTTTGTTTGGCAGGACCGGGAAGCTTACAAATTTGCTGGAACCTATTTAGCTCTTCGTACCGTTACAGGCTACCATTTATGTCGTCGGAGATCACCTGCACGAAGAAAGTCAGAAGGTGGCGGAGAAAGAACACAAAAAACCCTGTTATCGAAGCAATTCCTCATAGGACGTTATTGTAGCAGCCACCGCTACAACGCTCTGTTTCGATGGTGCGCACTACTATTCGGTAGGTACAGATAAACATAAAAAAAAACATTTTTTTCTGATAGTGGTTGCCGCTCAGCAGGCAATGGCAAAAATGCTTCTCATTAAAACCATTTGGGGTTCGGAGGCGGCATAAAACTTTAGGTTCCTCCACTTTGTGTGGCAAAATCAAGGCGCATACCACAAATCTCAGGATCAGCTAGGACAAGCGCTAGCAAATGTGTAACCGACAAATATTTACTTATCTCTTTTACACAAAACATATTTGCCCACGCAGAGACTGTAGACCAGAATTATTCCATTGCACTTGTTTCGAGCCATTGTTAGTTGTTTTAAATATAGCTTATTTGTATTAATAACTAGCCAACTAGCTAGCTAGCTTACTTCGCGGCGCCTAATAAGAACTTTTGCGTTGGCCAATGCAAAA
>NW_016194787.1:1296-3110 GCF_001687245.7 Rhagoletis zephyria | reverse complement strand
AAAAAAAAAAACAGTTTGCAACAATTCCCCTAGTTTGAAAGCTTAAATTGCGTTAGATAGCAACCCCGCGAGGCGCAAATAATAAAAATATTTTTCTTCGAATGGTAACTGGCTGTAATATGATTGCAAGAAAAAAACGTTGCGTGCGCAAGAGAGTTTCTCGCGAATTGTAATAAAATACGATCCTAGGTGTTTAAGTCTTAGCCTTGAAAAGGCAGGGAAGCTGAGAAGAAAGCGCTGAGATGATTGCACCTTATCGTCCTCCAAATAGACCCCTGTCAGCACATGAAATTGATGCTTGGTTGGCTTAAAAATTCTTTTTGACTTCCTGCGATCCCCCCTGTCCAATGAGCCTTGCAATCTCGCAAGTCGGGTGTTCTCGCCCAGCGTCCGCTGAGCCGAATAGAATAGGCGACAGGTAGTCACAGCAGCTCCTATACTCTCCCTATCAGGGGAGATAACTTCGCGGGTGCACTGCCTAATAGGTTCATCTGGCTTGCAGTTACTTGCAATGGGCAGTTGCGGTTGCACCAGAAGCGATTCGAAAGCTTTAACTCATAGCCGCTTGGCTATCAGTAAATATTTGTCTTTCTATTCGGTATTACGCTATTAGGCGGCCAGTGCTGTAATCATCATCATCATGCAAATGTGATAGCCTTGAAGTTTACAGAAAATTCCTCGCAGACCTATCCGTGAATATGTTTCCCTGATGTCTGTTCCAATGACTACTTTTCTTCCACTCACTTCTTGGAGGGATCTGTGTAGAGCAGAATCCATTCGTAGCCAGTAGCATCGGTCAGTTTTCTCAGGTATGTAAAAATCGTCGGGTGCCCACACGGCGGGTTAAAGATGATGTCGGAGCCTTACAATGCAAAGCATAGTAGTCAGTGGTAAAGTAGGAGTGATTTGACGGTGCCTGGCCTGAATCTGATATTATCACAGCTCCTTATTTGGTCGAGCGACGTCTGATCGACAGCAACCTTACCCTGCATGCATCTACAACTGAGTCGCTCTCAGCTTTAAATTCTAACGTCTAATTAGCCTCAGGTCGAGTTCCGCTGTCGGGACCTATTGAGGAATTGACACTAAAATAATTGAACCTATCGCTACCCTTGCGCGAGTTATAACATTGAGCTGAGCGGCTGGTCAAAGTGCCCTGCCAGCCCTATCCGTCGACGTTTAATTCTTCCCCGTCAGCCGCAATATTTGCTCTAAGAACTTCGCCTCCGCAAGTGGCCGCTGTTCTGGCGTCATCTTCCGATTAGGGTCGATCTTGCGGATTATGGCTGTCTACAGTTCTATGTGCGAGTCTGTGGTTGTTGGTGATTTAGGTATAATTCATTCCGTTGCTATTTTGGTTGGACATTTTCGACCCCTGCAATGGCTCTATCCTTGTCGATTGGACAAGCAAACCGAGCTCTTGTAGATAAATCTGGCCTTCCAAGTTCCGCTTGCTTCTTAAATCTGCACTTCAGCGGTCCAGCCTCCGCAGAGTTGAATCCTGGGATGGATAGTTGAGCCACAAGCTCTTTACCTTGGAGCTTAGTGATACTTAGGTACATGTGGAATAAATATGTTGTCTGCAAATTTTTAAGCCTCGGATCTGAAATCAGTCTTTTATTCTAGGGCAGTCTGCCTGGCCAAAGTGGATTTTGAGACAGCCGCTTTTGCTTTCCCATCATACCTAACTTGGAATCAAACCTGGGTCCTACCGAGTGTGCACTACTAGCCACATAGCTACATGTGGCCGCCAGCAACATACACGCTTCTTTATTTGATTGCATTTCTCATTTTATATCTTAGCATACCTATTA
>NW_016194787.1:0-1215 GCF_001687245.7 Rhagoletis zephyria | reverse complement strand
TTGCTTTCCCATCATACCTAACTTGGAATCAAACCTGGGTCCTACCGAGTGTGCACTACTAGCCACATAGCTACATGTGGCCGCCAGCAACATACACGCTTCTTTATTTGATTGCATTTCTCATTTTATATCTTAGCATACCTATTAGGGCGGTCCTTAAAAATATCAACATCATTGGGTACCTACCTCTTGACATTGCTTTGCGTGCAAAATAAAGTTATCCACGAAAATTTCAAAATCTAAAAAGAAAATTAGAGCTCACCACTAGGGTTTGGAAAAATGATTTTTTTTTAAATCGCAAAAATTCAACAAAACTTTGACTTCGACCAGCTATAACTCAGCGATTTTATAAGTTTTTATGAATAAATTTTAATAACATGTCAAATTTATCAGATTTAAAGTCAAAAGTTTGTCGCATTTTTGCGATTAAAAAAATATAATTTGATTAAATTTTCTTGAATACCTTTATTTTGTACGTAGAACAAGATTAACGGGTGCCCCATACAAAGTTTAGATTTAGTTATTTTTTGAAGAACCACCCTAATACCCATGTACATAGTACATGGTATTAACATAGTTACTACCAGCTAATCTACATTGTGGTAAAATATTTTTTTATTGCAGAAATAAAATACAATACATATGTATGTGTGTACATATGTTTGTGTAAATATCTAAAAGCCCTGTACGCAAATCAAAATATTTACTTCTCATATTTGCACGTTTAGTTCTTTTAAGTTTTCAATCAATCAATTACTCAGAAAATCAAAAAATCTCACAAAAGTGATGCCCCGAAAACAAAAAGTTTTATTATCTCAACAACACTGAGTGGTTTTTATGATTAATGGCCCGCCAACGCCATAATCTCACTACTCGTATAATATGAATTTTTTGTGGGGAATTTGGGCTGCTCATCGACGCTTTTTTATAAATATCCCCAACAAATGAATATCAAAATTTTGCACCTAATTGTAGTATTAAATTGTTCAGCATTCGATAAGATCAAGTATTTGCAAGCACATGCATATACATACGTATATACCTATGTACATACATACATATGTATGTATTAGTAACATGTGCCCCATAAACTTGGCAGAATTTTGCTCTGCATATTTCTTTTACTTCGCAGCAAATAACTCATAAAATACTTAAGTTTTTTCTCATGCGTACTTGGTGTTTTTAGATAAGCAAAATATGCCAACAGGATGAAGA
>NW_016194786.1:0-3110 GCF_001687245.7 Rhagoletis zephyria | reverse complement strand
AAATTGTCCTTCATTTTGAATCCATATTTATGGTCACCGTAGTTATATGAGATGTGGGCGTGGTTATTGTTCGATTTAAAAAATTTTCAGCAAGTAGCAACTGTAGCAAGGCTAACAACTGTGCCAAGTTTGGAAGAAATTGGTGTAGCGGTTACCAAGATATACACATGTAGCCATAAGTAGGCGTGGCTACGCCCATTTTACAAAAATTTATAAGATTCTCATTTTTCGTCTAAAAATTATTGTAAATATCAATTTTGAGTGAATAATCTACAGTAGTTACTAAAATATCGCAGTTTTCGTATTTATGAAAATTACCGTTATATGGGAAGTGGGCGTGGTTACAGTCCGATTTTGCCCATTTTCAATACCATCCGTCCTACGCCCGAAAGAAGTGCACGTACAAAGTTTCGTTAAGATATCTCAGTTTTTACTCGAGTTATTGTGTGCACAGACGGACGGACGGACGGACGGACAGACAGTCGATTTCTCCTTTTATTCTGATCATTTATGTATACATTTGTCTATATCTATCTGTTACAAACAACCGTTATGTGAACAAATTTATAATACCCTTGTGCACAAGTGCGCTCGGGTATAAAAAGAAATATAGCCAATACTGGCCAAGAAAAGGAGTTTCTATAATTACCATCAGTGCAAATTACAAATCACGAAAATCCCGGGAAAAATTTAAGAAATAACAGATTTTTTTTTAATTTTTGTAGTTGTATTAAAGCCTGTTCTTTTACAAAAAAAAAAAACAGGTAGTAATTTTAAAAGAAAATCGGTGGATAAATAAAAAAGGTATGAAATATGAGCAGTAAAGAATGTTACTCATACGCCATGTACGATTATGGATGTACATACAATTTGCGCATTTTCATATGACCATTCACAACTTTTTTATTCACATATCAATCGATTTTCATCGTTAGTAGCATGCTTTTTTTGTAAAGGAACAGGCTTTAATACAAATGAAAAAAATTTAAGAAAAAGATTGAAGTTTTCCCTGCTAAAGTTAGAATTTTTTTTTAATTTTTTCATAAAAAAGAAAACATCTGAATGATTAATAAAATTCTCCGAAACTACTNAACATCTGAATGATTAATAAAATTCTCCGAAACTACTAAGTTTATAGAAAACTGATGTACATACATATGTGTTAGGGATGTTTCGAATGTGGAATTTTAGACATCCGAGGATGCGAATGCGGATGCGGATGCGGATGCGATCAAGTATTTTTAAGAAATAAATTTGGTGAGTAAATTAGGTGATTTAGGTAAATAAAAAATGAAAAGGTTACTAATTTTTTATAATGTTCTATTAGTACTTGAATTTAAAAATTGGAACATTGCGCCACTAAATAACTACTCGCAAGAGGCGACAAACTTGAAAAACTTGAAAGTTGACAAAATTGTAAATTCTTTTCCATTGACGCTGCACCAGTTGAGAGGACTTTCAGTTATATTTATTTTTTTTCTTTATTGCGGTGCAATAATTCCTTTTTGAGAATTGCATCGGTGCTGCAAATGCCGGATGTATCCTCCTGACTTTCATCTTCACAATCTAGCATCATGGCAAGATCATTGTTTAAACACCGTTGTTTTCCAAAGAATTCTTCATTCTCATTCCTTTGTTGATTCAGAATTCGGAGAACCTATAACGTCATCAGCGTTTTTCGATTTTAGTTTTTGTAATTCATTTTTTATCCTTTCTTCTGTGACTGGCCAGATATACGTTTTATCAGTGCACTTGCACAATAATTCACGGACCGTAAATAACAGTTATTTTTTTTTACGAGTTAAACTTAGCATATTATTCCAAAATAAAAGTCCCTTCTGTATAATAAACAAACCGCTTATTCTCATTAAATGAATTCAGAATCGTATGAAAGAGAACTGAAATAGCTTTAAAACAGAAATAAAAACGAAGGTTACCAAATTCATATACCTGACCCAAGGTTTTGTTCTATGGTAATTAACTAAAAATTTTTATTGAAATATTTATCAATAGGTGTCTTTCTTTATTATCCGCAAAGGACTTTTATTTCGGAATAAAAAATATTTGGCAAAGTTTAACTCCTAAAAAATATAACGGAGGAAAAAATAAAATACAATAATAATAAGGCCAGCAACCGTGCCAAGTTTGGGAGAAATTGGTGAAGCCGTTACCGAGATATACAGATGATTACATCGTATTTATAATATTATTATTATACGTCTCAAAATTATTGTAAATATCAATTTTAAGTGAATAACCTTTACTATTTCAGCGAGCCCGAAAGAACAACTGGTACGATGAGGAGTGTCAGGATGCTGCAGAGAAAAAAGATGCCGCCTACAGGGCCACGCTGCGATCGGGCGCAACGCGCGCTATGTGGGACCGCTATAGGGATCTGAAGAGGGAAGCGAGACGTATTTGCCGCAACAAGAAGAGAGAGGCCGAAATACGTGAGTGCGAAGAGCTTGAGATGCTGGCCGACAGGAGGAATGCCCGAAAATTTTACCAGAGAGTTAGGCGACTAACGGAAGGTTTAAAGACCGGGGCGCACTCCTGTAAGAACAATAATGGCGACCTAGTAACTGATGTCCAGAGCGTACTTAAATTATGGAGGGAACACTTTTTCCCTACTAAATGGTAGCAGCACGGAAAGTTGTGGAGAAGAAGAAGCCGAGTCCGCAGTCGATGAGACGGAGTCGACGTTCCACCGCCTGACTATGACGAGGTACGTTTAGCAATAACGCGGCTGAAAAACTACAAAGCCGCTGGAGCTGACAGCCTGCCAGCTGAGCTATTCAAGTACGGCGGCGAGGAGTTGATAAGGTGCATGCATCAATTCTGTGCAGAATATGGTCAGATGAACGCATGCCCGATGACTGGAATTTAAGTGTGCTCTGCCCAATCCCCAAGAAAGGTGACTCCGCCATTCGCGCCAACTACCGCGGGATCAGCCTTCTAAGCATAGGTTACAAGGTCTTATCGAGCGTATTGTGTGAAAGACTGAAGCCCACCGTCAATGAACTGATTGGGCCTTATCAGTGTGGCTTTAGACCTGGCAAATCCACCATAGACCAGGTATTCACAATACGCCAAATCTTGGAAAAGACCCG
>NW_016194783.1:0-3110 GCF_001687245.7 Rhagoletis zephyria | reverse complement strand
GACAACATCAAGGCGCACGCTACAAATCGGAGGAGAAGCTCGGCCAAACTCTAACATATGTGTAAGCGAAAATTTATTAGTATTATTATTAAGGGCATTTTCCTCTCCCTTTACAATTTTATCCACACCCCTTAATGTCTCCAAGCCTACGTTAGCTGAGAAAACGGCTTTGAATTTTTCCAACACCAATTTGGGAAGTGGTCCCTGCGCTTCTATAAGGCGCATGGGCATGTGTATATTTTTTAATCTAAAAAAAAAAAAATGTAAATGCTATAATCACTTTTTTAAAGGTAGAAAAGGCAAAAAAAGGCAACATCAAATGTGTATATATGGAATCAGGGAAAGCTAAATCGTGGACATTCTTAATCGAATATACTCTATCTCTTTAGCAGAAAAAAGGCAATTTCCATAAAATCCGTTCCCTGGTCATAAGTGTCCAACAATTGATGAAAGTAAAGGAAAGCAGAGATGATCCGCTGGATATTAATTACCCCCTTCACGTTCCCTCCCAAACCGACTTATCTAATATATCTTTCCTGGAGGCTCAACCCAATCGAAGCAGCTTACTTCCTGGGCCTGCCATTAGTTGAAATATTCGAAAATACTTAATAGACTTACTAATTTAGGCAGGGCTTGGTAAGCTGCTACAAAAGCAACCAATTTGTTAGGTGTATTCGCATCAGCTTACGCACATACATAACGTACATATGTATCTATGTGTGAAAATACATTCATATGTATTAGCATATCACATACCAACCCATCCCACAAGCAACACACTCGCTTTTACTTTTAAATTTTATCTGGAAGACTCCAATGTTTAATCACAACAAATACTTGGATACATATGTACATATATACACACATCCATATATGACACGATCATTTTTATTGAACTGTGTTATCTTTAAGTTCGACTAGTGGCATAACGTCCTGATACTTCAACGCCCGTGCCTGACACACTCAGCAAATATCATAAATATTTAACGAAAGTGTTGACAGATTTAATATAACAAAATGAGAAGAAAAACACAAACAAGTTGCAATCATTAATATCTACATATGTATGAATGCGCTGCTATCGCCGCCGAGCCGTAAACACACAAATCACAAAATGACACAGATACAATAGTTCCCCAAGTTATCAATTAATCCACCCACGCAATGACTTGTGCCGGGCAGTGGAGCGCGTGGTCAACATATCCTCACATAAATATTTGTTTTTGTATACATAAGTACTTGCGCGCCTACACACAACTTGGCGTCGATCGCAAGCGGTCTGGTGGTGGTTGGTCGATCGCTTTGCTTCTTTGATTGGATGGATGGATCGATCGATCGATCGATCGCTAGCTGGTTGGGGCCAATGCAAACATAAACCCTGCTGGGGGTAAACAACAGCGACCGCGAACAGTAAAGAAACGGTGGGGAGCTGGTTTCATTTCAAACATGGAATCGGGAATAGTTTTAACATGGATAAGTAGCGCTCGTAAAGCGTTGTGTGACAACCATAAGTGGCATGTTCCGTCAATCAGTGGCGGCTTCTAGCGTCGTGTCGCAGTGCCCCAAGATACGAACGAAGCATTGGCGTTGTTGCGCTCGCTCCTCTTATCGCGCGTGTCGTAAGCGTTGCTGAGTGTTTTTTTTTTCGTTGATATTCAATTCGATCAAATCCTTTCTCAAATAAGCAAACAAACGAGTATAGTTTCTTATCTTCAAATTAGATTCAAGTGAATAATAAATGGGTTCATCGAATTAGATAAATATTTTTTTTTTCAGTTTCTTTGCTTTTCTAATGCCATCGCATGCATTGATAAAAATAGCGTTGGTATCTTTAAAAAATGCGTGGGTGTGGGTATTCAATTTCTGAATGACATGAATGGTGCGTGCTTTTTAAAAGTGAATGAAAAAATTGGCAAAAAAATAAGGAAAAAGTTTATTATTTACTTTTGGTTTTTTTTTCGATTTGCGAATTCCAACACACGCAGGGTAATACACGCGCAAGATAACTTAAAATATGGCCTTTTCAAACCTTTTTTTCTTTGCTTCTTGCTCATTGATTGGCAAATGATATTTTATGGTACTTTTTTTTTGTCCGAATTTATTTATCGATTTGCTTCGATTTATTTTGTATTGCAAGTCTTTGACATAAAGGGGCGTGACTTCGTTTGTATAAAGGCAATAGCGTACCAATCAAAGAAAAGTTTTCTTTAACTTAGAAAAAAATTTGCAAAAATTACAAACTTATAAAGTGGGATCCAAAAAAATAAAATAAAATTACTACATCTGTCTACGCTTGCTTCCAATTACATCCGCATTATAGGCAGCTGTTTGCAAGGCTCAAATAATTTTTTTATATTCTCAGATCAAAGTAATAGAAAAAGCTATGCTGCAGCTATGCAAACATGTCATAGAAATATGCAAATTTATTTGAAGAAAATATTTGCTATTTGGAGTACAGATGTTTTTGAAAAGGCCTACACGCGTGTAAGAAGGGGAGCAAACAAAAAAAAAACGTCTTCAGCTTTGAAGCTTTAATGAGGTCACAGATACCGGATATGTTAATCAATTTTACTTGCGTGCTTAGATTATAAATACTTACGAAAAAGATAAACATTTTATAAATAATAAATGGTTTAGTTTACACTACCTTTAGTACCTTGAGGTAGTTCTGAAGTACCAACAACAGCCCCAGAAAATATACTGTCGAAAGCTACGTCGAAAGGAAAGGCTACACGTCTTTTATCAAGACAAAATTTAATCCATTTAAGGGAGATTGAATGGAAGCCTAGATTTTGTACCAATTATTGGACTAAGATTTATTATTTTGTGACAATAGCCCAATATCAAAAAATGGCAAATCAGTAACTATGACCAAATATTGTAACGATAACCAAATCATGTGTGTGAGAAAAGCATATTTAGTTGACGTAACTAAACTCTTTTCTCAGTGTAGTTTATTGATATAACTATAATCTTGAGCAAATCACGAAATCTGTTATTAACTTAGACATTTACACAAAAGTATATAGAAAATAAATTTTTTTTAAGCGCACCTTGGAAAAGTGTACATTAGACTGGGTCGGTCCCCATACAAAAAAAAAAAGTTGCTA
>NW_016194782.1:0-3110 GCF_001687245.7 Rhagoletis zephyria | reverse complement strand
GGAGGCAAGATTGGCAGATAGACTGACTAGCTAAAAAGGAAAAGGGCCAAACAGCTACCAGAAACTGGTGGTGCAGTGCAGAACAGGGAGGGCAGTAAGTAACACAATTGAAGGAATCAAATTTACTATTTCTCCCTTTCTTTTATCTTTTTTCAAGATCCAAGATCAAACAAATGAACAAGTAAAATGTAAAAGTTGAGCGTTTGGCTTCTTTTAGAGATGTAATGCTTAAGCAAACAAAACAAGTAGAACCAGCGAGAAACCAACACATACAGCCTTTTTCATTTGAGTGAATTAAATTTTGCCGAGTTGGGCAGAAAAAGAAGAAAGTTTTATCTGGGTAATAAAAAGGTATATACCCTATCTTGTTTTTACTATCGCCAAGAAAGAAGGAAAAAGCTAAAACTGAAAATGCAATAAAAGCTAATCGATAGCATACACACACATAAAATAAAACACATGCACATAAAGTGAGCAACAGCAGCAGCAGCATTCAGCGCCTAATCAGTGCCTGAGCTTAATTATCTGCCTAATGATTGAGTGCACTCATTCAGAGGCACGAAACGAGAGAGAGAGAGAGAGAGAGAGAGAGAGCTGTGCATGTTTGATCGAGCGAAAAAGNATCGTAAAAGAAGAAGAAGAAAAAGAAAAATCGAGGTGGAAGGTCTTCAATGGAACTCCTGCAACAGCAGCAGCACTGAGATAATGGGACAGCTAAAAAGCAAAAACGGGAAAACGATACTGCGACAACGTGCCCGTCGCCGTAATTAGTTTAGCTAATAGCAATTAATATACTCTCTGCTTGCTGTTCTTTGCTCCACTTTGGCAACATGTCTGAGCACACTGCGATCCATTTGGAACTGAGCAGGAGAGAGATAGAGAATGTCGACACTCAGGTGCAGATGAGCCAACAAAAATAGTCTCCAGTGAGTGCCATCGCCCGAAATTTGCTCTCTTACGCAATCGATGACGACGTTTCGAAAGAGCACTCTTTCTAGCGTCTTCTAAACGGATCTATTTACCACCACCAAAACGAGCACTACCATTTACGGCCAGCCAGGCCCTGTGTGTCCCTTAGCTCAACCTTTGCCTTAATTAGGTTTGCACCCTGCTGCTGCCGTTTTGGAGTTAGCTAAAGTTAGCAGCTCTTTATTTGATTTTTTCAATTCAATGAAACGCTGTCGGGCTGTTGTTGTTGGGAGTGCTGCTGTGGCTCTGGTAGTGTTGGTGGTGGTAAAACTAAAACTACCACGGCCATTGCCACCACCACCACCAAAGGAGCCATTCGATAGCTTGCAAAGTGAATGTGTGTGTGTTTGCGTTAGCAAATGAATTATTAATATTGAGGAGAAGGAGAGAAGAACAGTAAAAAGCAAAGAAGTGAAAGTGCAGAAGTGCAGAATGAGAGAAAAGTGAAGCAGCCTCTAAGGTTGAAAAGAAGAAGAAGAGGGGGAGGGAAAGCAAGCAGCAAAATTGAATTGTCGGTAACGTTAGACAACGTTAGTGGCAGACAGGCTATCCTCAGCACTCTAACAAGGGTAAAAAGCGGACAGGCTGACATAGAGGACGATGCAAAGCAAGGCATCTAAAGCTTCTTTCTCACTTTCTCCTTTTGCTCCTGCTCTTTCATGATTTGGAGCCTCCAAGGATGCCTCTTTTCGTTTTTTCCTTTGAAGGAACCTCAAGTAAAAAACTGAAATCTCCAATTAGCCTCTTTAGTAGAGTAGTTGAAAAGCAGGAGGAGCCCAGTCCGTTTTCCTTCGTTTTTCAGGTACACGAACAAACAAAAGTAAGAGGTAGATGAAAAGAAAAGCCCCAGTTTTCTTTATGAGGAAAATAAATCACAAATAAGAGAGAAAGATGGTGAAGGATGGGAGTGCTGTGCAGTGCCTGTCCACTGCCTGTCCAGTCCACTTTTGTAGGATGAGTAAGTGAGCGAATGAACTGAAGTGAATAGAGAACACTATTGAAACAGCAGTGAGGTGATCGTTCAGCATTCGTTCACCATCACCCGCTGCTAAGTAGCCCCCTTCCTTCTACTCCACTTTCAGCTCACACACGCACTCAATTCAACTAACAATTCAGGCACTGTCCGTCCTGTCGACGGAGGCAATTTACAATTTGCAAGCTAGAGGAAGAAGGGCTTCCATGTGAAGCATCCATTTATCTTGCAGCGAGCAGGCGACCAGCAAGGCTGAGCTGCTCCTGCTCTTGCTCCAGCTTCTAAATGGTCGTCGCCTCTTGTCTCAGCTCTCTCCACTGTCCTCGCAAGGAGAAACAAAAATGAAAACGGTTGAGAAGAGCCACTTTGGCTGTGGCCAAAACTGGGGTTTCCCCTTCTTCTTCTTGAGAGCCCTGAAAAAAGTGGAAGAGGTTTGCTTTGCGTTTCGGATTTGCTCCTCTGTCTCCGCCGTCTGGTCTGGCTCTTGTCTTAATCTCTTTTCTCTCCTTCCTATCCCTTCAAATGCTTTGGCTTTCCTGCATTGCCTTTTCATGCTGCTGCTGACTGACTGCTGCGCTGTCTTTCTCGTTTCTTCTGCACTCTTTCGAGCACTCAAGCAAATAGTGAAAGAGAAAAACGCGGAGAATTAGGAAAGAGTAGCAGCAGGAGCAGAAGCGACTTTCATAAGTCGCCGCTAATTCGTAGAAAATTAGAAAATGCTGACATGAAAAATGGCGCGATGATTAAAAAGTATTAAGTATCCGAAAAAGAGCTAAAGCTTGGAAAGAGCTAAAATGTCCAAAGTCGTTATGAAATGAAAAAATGAAGAGGAGAAAAGTAGAGAGGAAAGGAAACCATCACAATTGTAGTGTGGCATTACCGTTGCCAAAATATTTGTGTGGACTATGTAATAATATAAAAATAAATAAATAAAAGCATGTTTTCGTAGGAGATGTGCTCGCCTGCCTCACTGTGCCAACGCTCTGTATGTTTGTTAGTAAGTGAGTAAACATACAATCAGTAATGCAAATATAAATAAATGGCAACGGAAAAGACCACTCGAGAGAGGGAAAGGGAGAGGTAGCAGCAGCAAATGAGCAAATGAAAAATCGGCAAATGATGAAAAATGTGTGCAATTGTTTGTGTGCGCTTTTTTGGCCGTCCAGTT
>NW_016194781.1:0-3110 GCF_001687245.7 Rhagoletis zephyria | reverse complement strand
GAGAACTTGTGTGATAGCTTTCAATTAAATCGGCGCATACAAAGAAAATACAGTTATAAGCATCTATGGGTATGAATGNGGCATGCCCATCTGCGTCATGGCATTTTAATGTTAATGCTAATGAAAATGCAAGCACAAGTACGAGTAGGCACAACGACTACTGAATGTTGATCGTACTACACTTGCAGCTGTGCAAAAGGTCGTCGGGAGGCGGCTGCTGCTGCCCGCGCTGTTTGTTACTTGCTTGTAATTTCGCTGCAAAACCGCAAAGATGCGCCCGGAATGCGCAGTGGCATCCAGCAAATGGGGTCGCGCGCGCTGCGCTTATACAATGGTGAACAATTTAACACGAAAGGGGGGAGAACTTGTGTGATAGCTTTCAATTAAATCGGCGCATACAAAGAAAATACAGTTATAAGCATCTATGGGTATGAATGAAGCTAAAGAAAAAAAGGTGGAATCTGCAAGTAGTGAGGCTTTCTTGTTGAAATTGCATAAAGATTGATGAGTTCATTAGCGCATACATATGTATGTATGTATCTACATATGTGATATGTGATGATCTGCAGTAAAAAATTTAATGTCGGAATGGGTAAGGATCGGGATCGAATATTAAGTCTCGTGCTCATCTCTAGTTCAAATATGTTTAAAGAAGTTATAATTTTGTATGTAATTATGTATCAATATGAATAGATTTGCATACATTCAAATACTATATACATTAAATAATATGCACGCGCTACTTAAACGCACACCAAACTAAAACAACAATGAATGAAAAAAAAAACAACTTCTGCATCCGATAAATCAAGTGGAAAGTCAACTGAAAATGAGGAGGAACATTTTAATTTTATGCACAATTTCGCCGCTTGAATGCATGGCGTAGCGGTAATTGTAATTGTTTATTGTTTTTTTTTCTTCGTACTTTGCTTTGCATTGTATTTTCGGCAGGCCAATGCTTTGTTTTCAGTTTCAAAATATGTTCAGCAGGCTGCCAGGAAATATTTCCCAATTATGTTTTTAGTTTGCTTCTATAGTGAGTAATTGGGGCGCTAAAGCTGAAGGCTTTTAAATATTTTTCATTTTAATTTCATTAATTTTTTTATTTTATTTCATACATACATATGCATTTCCTGAGCTCATAAAAAGTTGGAGTTTTTATTTAATATCTAACTTAATACGCTGAAAGCTTCGTAGCGTTTTCTGCGCTATTCATTAGAGGTACAAATATTTTGAAAAGAAAAAAAAAAACTTAAAAAACATTTTTTTTTCTAATTCATGTTTATTTTATTTTAAATTACTGCATAATTTTCCACAGCTCTCCAAAACTAGTCCAATGCAAGTTTCAAGCGCGAACAAGGCGCGTTAAGAGATCAAAAGTCAAATTAGACTTAAAGACTGTTGCCAGGCGGGTTAATTTATGGAAAACAAGAGATACATAGGTATCTAATTTATTTTTTTTGAACTTTTATACTGATACCTCGATTTTGAGCCTTGAGCACTTCATCACCCTTACATATAAGCTACAGAACTAAAACAGGCCATGTCAGCTGGTTCTCGAGATTTCCATAGGTCACGAATTTTTGAAAAAGTATGTATATCGTTTTAAAGTATGTACTTATAATCCTCATACTGGGATATATACATACATGTACATATATAACCATGGCAAAAATTAAAATAAAATAATCGATTAGTTAATGATATGATTAATCACAAACCAAAACAAAAGATTATTGAGTAATAAATAATCGATTAATCGAATTTTTAAAGGTACTTTAAGGGAGTATTCACAAGAACTCATTTCCATAAAAATTTCTAATTCTCAAAATAATTAGCCTTAAAAAAATAGAAACGAGCATTTTTAGCGGCGATAATTATTTATTGCTAGCATATAACCGGCGTGCTTTACTGCGCTTTAAAAGTATTGAAATATTTTATTTATTTTATCAATTTAGTTTAGTAAAATTTTTCACACAGGTGGAAACCCTCTTCGAAAATATTTTCGGCAGTCAACTTTCCTAAACCTCTTCAGGCTGATATCCATATTGAAATGTTAAATTTATCTTACCATTTAAATTGAATTAAAATTTTCAAACATTTGGCAATTTTCAGCAAATATATTTTCGGCTGTAAGCCTTCTTAAACCTATTTCTGTTGGCAGCCATATTGCAATACTTACTAAGTCAATTTACTTAAACTGCAAATATCAAACAGGTGGCTACCCTCAATTTTTTTCTTTCAATATTTTAAGTTGGACCCCTATCAATGCATCGGTGGAAACTGCTTTCAATTCCATGCATTAGTTTTCGAGTGATGCGCCTACAAACATAAATACAGACAAAAATTCAAAAAATTGTCGATTTGGCTTCTGTTGCCCTAATAAAAACCCCCATATTAATTTTTCTTTAATATTTATTTTATTTTATGTATAGATTTAACCAAGTTTGCGAAAACAAACAAACAAATTAGTTGACGTGGCCTTGCTCGACTTAAAACATTCAAGAAAATATCTCAACTTGCAAAGGAAATCAAAAGCCTTTTTTGACGAAACGAACTTTGCAAACATATAAAATTGGCTTCCTGGAATTTTACGCACAACATTTTTTTTCTTAAATTTTTGGTACTTGCGAGTTCGCAATTCCCACAATTTCTCTTATTTAGGCACTAACTCTTCACATTTTTAAATTTTCTACTATTACTTTAAAAATTTCTTCCATAACCACGTTCTCCTCCTAATTTAGTTTTATTTATTATTAATTCCACTTTCATACCAGCAACTTTTTGTTATGTCTAAATTAAACGTTGAATTTGTAAATTGGAGCGCAAGCAAGCGCAAGAAGTTGCAATAGCAATCAAACCATAAGAAGAAATGGAAAATTTGTTGTATGTAGTTAGAACTTGTAGAATGAACTAATGAATTAGAAGACAATCATAATTTTACATTTTATTCCTGAGCCAAGTGGTCTTAACATTAGGCCATCTGCTGATCCTCTAGGTGGCGTTGTAGTTGAGATATTTAGATAATCTGTGTAATCAATTTAGCTACTATTTGGAATATAGCTTGGCCACAGACCCTTATCTAAGAATTCGGTTCAAAAACGCCATAT
>NW_016194779.1:0-3111 GCF_001687245.7 Rhagoletis zephyria | reverse complement strand
ATGTCTTTCATTAATAATAATTATAAGAAAATTAAACTAAAAAAAGAAATAATGAAAATAAGTTCATAAAATTTAATTTAAATACAACAGTTATATTTTTAACGAAAGAAAAGCAAATTTAATTATTAAAAGGAACAAATAAAATTCACTCAAATTCTAAAAAAATAAAAAAAAATATATTTTTTTCTTTTTTAAACAATAAAGTTTAAAAATTAAAAAAAAATTAAAACCCAAAAAAGTGTATTAAAAGAAAAAAAATTCTTAAAAATTAAATGAAATAAAAAAATATATAATTTTCCTTTTAAATAACAAAATAAAATTAAATATATTAATTAAAAAAGAAAAAAAAATTAATTAGAAAAAACAAATTCACAGAAAACAATAAAAAAAAGTTCGCTACCCGAACTCGAACTCCGATCTTTCGCGACTGATGGAGCGACGCGAGCTAAATGTTATACTAGTGCTTTCTCCCAAAAAAGCTGTTAAGAGAGGTTGTGTTCTGAGACATTTGTTCTGGAAAAACAAAAGCATTTCGAACTATCTTAGCTTCTCTCTATCTTGCCTTACGAAAGACTTTTTACTATCTTAGCCAGAATTGCGCTAAAAACTAAAGATAAAGCTATGTTATGGCCTGTTATGTTGCTCACCTCAACTCAACTTTATTGAACTCAACTAAACTCATCTCAACCCACCTCACCTCATCTATCATCAACTCACAACAACTTACCTCAAGTAACCTCAATTTACATCATCTCAACTCACCTCAACGCACCTTACTTTAATTCACCTTAAATCACTTCAACTCAACTCACCTTAACGCACTTCACCGCAAGTCTCCTCAACTTAAGTAAACTCACCTCATAGGGGGATACTACAACGTAGGGGGGATTTTGGAGCTCAAAAGAACATAGTAAGGGAATATGAAACCCCTCAAGACTTGTATAATGAAATATTGTTGTCGGATATCGGATATCAAATAATACGGTATATTAAAAAAAGATTTCGATATTTGGTAGAAGAATAAAAAAACGTTTTTATGGTGCCAAAATCCTCTCACCCTAACCTTTATATACAAGGGTGGACTTTTACATTTTTTTTTTTACTTTCGTATGGCGAACGACCCGGTCTAGGGGCATTCCGCCACCAAAGCACGCTCAAATTTATTTTTTTACTCCCACATATTGGTTACATTCGTGTTCCATTTAACATGCACGAGTGTACATATATGTATGTATGTATTTTCGATATTTTAGTTAGTCAAAAGCAAGTTTTTATCAGCCAAAAACATTCGCAGCGGATTTGCTGACAGAACTAAGAGCTCAGGATTACTACAAACTTTAGAGGTATTCAAACGTTGATACATATACATATGTATGTATGTACATATGTGAGCGTTGTAAGCGTTTAATGTAATTTTAAATGGTTTTCTATGCTGAAACCTTAGCGTGCTATCAGCCCATAACGGAAGTGATTGTAAACGGCCGGAAATGCTGACGAGGTGCAAAAGTAGTCCGAAAAAAGTTTCGGATGTATAACTGTGTATGTATGTATATAGAAACGTATATATGTTTTTCTCTAATAGAGGTAACACCTTTGTTTCAAAAGATAAAAATGAAATAATTTTACTGATTTGTAAATTACACGTCATTAAAATTTTGTCTAAATTTTTCACGAATAACCAAGTTTACTAAGACATAATTTCACAGTCCCTCATAAAATTATTGGCCCAGGGAATTTATCACAATGTATGCAAAATTTGTTTACTTTAATTTTTTACCGCTAACTTTTTATATAAAATAGAGGTTATACTTAATGTGACCAACCGTACTTCTGTCGGGAGTACAGTACTCTTTTCGCTCTTGTATTTCGATATTTTGTACTTCAAGTTAGCGACAATTTTCGGATCGCTATCGCACTTTTTGACACTATCATTACACTGTAGGGACGCTAAAGTGAGACAAAAAACGCCGAGACAAGTGAAATTAATTTTGGGTCGCAGATTTCGGATCTGTAAACCATTTTTCTAGATCAGATAATTTTCCGAAGATACTTTCATTTTAAACTTGCATTGCTAATGAAAAAATTCAAACTTTTACAAAGAAAAGTTACTCATACGTATCTTTGACCTTTCGTACCGATTCTGGCGCGACAGAATTTGCGAAAATTGTTCCGCTGAATAATTTTTTTTTTTTAAGTCGGCATGTATAAGTCTCCCGATTTTTCATATTTGTACCGATTAAATACCGGTTTTCAGTGTTTTCTTTATTAACTTTTTGAGGACCAATGCTAGGCAACATTCATATTGGGGTTTTAAATCTTATTGTTTAGATTAATATTTTTTAGGTTTACTTTAATTGATACTTTAGAATGTTGTAAAGAAAAAAAGCTGAACTCGTTTCCACAATTATAGAACCACGCGCCTTTGTTTTTGTTCTTGTTTTTGTTTTTATTTTCACCTTTGCCTCCTTTTCTTTACCTATGTACGTACCTTTACTTTCATTCTTGTATTGGACTTTATCTAAGTTTTTACTTTAACCTTTTATTAGCAAGTTTTTGTTAAATTAATACCATTTGCATATATTTAAGAAGCATTTGATTCCGTCCCAACCATTTCCGTGTGCAATTTCCGTTGCACTATTTCCGTGTGCGATTTAGGTTGAATTTGCCAATTTACTCCCAACCAAACCAATCGCCGCTAAAGAAGTGTCACATCAAAAATTATTGTACAATTTTATTTACTTTTTATTATTATTTATTATTTTTAATTTTATTGTAAAATGAAAAAAAAAAATTAAAAAATGTTATTTGTTAACTTTTTTCCTGTTAAAATTTAAAAAATGGAATGACCTGATCCAGGAAAACCATATACACATCCG
Organism: Rhagoletis zephyria; assembly: GCF_001687245.7. NCBI lineage: Eukaryota > Metazoa > Arthropoda > Insecta > Diptera > Tephritidae > Rhagoletis > Rhagoletis zephyria. The sequence continues at coordinate 235 of NW_016194779.1, read as the reverse complement.
TAATCTACGACATATTCTTACGTTCGCGTTTTTCGGCGTTTTACTGTGTCATCGCAGTACTTGAGATTTTCCTCACAGTGTTATTATAACAATTCGGGTCTTTAGTATACATATTTGTGTTATTTCTGTGTGAATAGAAATCAAATTCATATATTATTATTAAATTCAATTACTCAGGGCTGTCACGGAATCCAATTGTTGTCGGAATTGGATTTAAAAACGACAAAAAAATTAC
>NW_016194778.1:0-3111 GCF_001687245.7 Rhagoletis zephyria | reverse complement strand
TAACAGATATTGATTAAGTCATCTGTTGGATGTCATCTACGGGATATCCTGAGCGATGTAAGAAGTATTGCTCTTCCGCTGAAGTACCGAAGTTTATTTTTAGAAAATAATTTAATCTCCTCACCTAAACTTAATATACATATATGTGACGAGACGCTCCTAGTTGCAGACACTTTAACAACACCTTAACTAATATTGGCAAAAGAATCTTCGGCGGTAATCTATTTTCCTAAACATAGAGATTTTAGATTACTTGCCATTTGTAGGTTAGGTTTGTCGGTTGCCAACGTCTGTCACATTGCCTTACATTTTGTTNATCGGTTAATGCTCGGGGCATGTTAAGTTGTGTACATGTATGTACAAATATTAGACTGGCTCTCAAAAAAATAGTTGCAACTACCCCCCTAGATTGAGAGCTTACTTTGAGAGGAATTTGAGTCATACAAATTGTTGCCCTAAGCGAGTCCAAAAAACACCCTAAGTCTATATTACTTCCAAATTGTTTTATTTTTAACCTATCTCGGCAGCCCGTTCGAAAACGCCCTATCTCTTAAAACTTGATAAGAACGCCCTTTTTCAGAATTTGGTTAAAGGCACCCTATCTCACAATTAGATTGAAGAACGCCCTATCTGTCCTCAGCTGCCGATTCATAAACGCCCTATTTCAGCACCTTTTCAATATATTTTCAGTGTAGATAGGGCGTTTTTGAACCGAATTCTAAGATAGGGCTTTCTTCAACCAAATTCAGAGATAGCATGTTTTTCAAAATAAAATTCTGAAGTAGGGCGTTCTTGAATGGTTTTCTGAGATACGGCGTTTTCGGACTGACTGCCGAGATAGGTCGATTTCAGATGTCGATAACACAGCTTTCAAACTATTTAGTGGCAAAATTTTATTTTTTCTTTTGTATGGTAGCGAACTCAATCTAATGTAGAAGTTTCTAAATCACATTGTTGTACTTCATTTATCGCACATTTCAAATGCCAGCATTCCAGTAAATTATTACGTACACATATATACATATATGTATGTATGTATATATGTATATGTACATAAGCTAATATGATCCAATGCTACTGGAAGCGTGTGAGAGTTTCGATTGAAGCATCATCAATTATGCTATCTATTTATTCGTATGTGCATAAGTACATTAGGGTGGCCCTTAGTTGAATGGAAAGAAATCAAAAGTTTTGCGATTGACGGTCTCACCCCCTAGAAATGTGCCAATAGCCTAAGAAATAAAATAAACAAAGTTTTTGGTCAAACAAAAAAGATTTAGATGGGCTCAAGGCGCCCAAAGTTCCCCATGTACTTATTTTATTTGGGGAAACAATATTTTTCGTAGAAAAGGTATAGAATCCTTCAAAACAAATAATTTTCAATCGGCAAACTCTGCTTCTCTTCAGGAGTCTTCCAAATATATTACCCAATTGGAAATTTTAAATTTGTTTACACTTGCACTTTTTGGGTTTTGGGTGGCCTAAAATTCACCTTAATGTACGTACATATATGTAAATATTTATAGTTTATGTGCACGCAATATTTCGAAACATCCTTATACCCACTACATAAGTCTATAAGATATATTTTTTATCCACACAACTTCATTTAGGCGAGGAGAAATGCAGATGAATTTTTATGAAAAACAAAAAATTTACGAGTCCTTTTTTTCCCTTACACATTTGACTACCACTGGCTTGTACAACGTGGAGCCTCCCAACTATATTTCATCGGTAAATAGTTGAAATACTTACCGGACAATATTATATAACAGCTAAGCTAAGAGTGGACCAGGCAGGTGAAGCAGGTTTCAACGTTTAAGACGCAAATAATGTCTAATAAAACTGCGCCCTTCTATCGAGTATGTAATACTGATTGAAAATTAAAATCTACTTTGCCGAAAAACTGAAGTTCTTGCTCTTCGTGTTTGGCAATACGAGCTTTTGGTGGTTGGAACTGAGCTCGTTCCTGTATTAAGATTTCCTAATTTGGTATAGTCTTCAAGGCTAAGGTTTACCATTGTTCTTTTGTTGGCTACCCAAGTGTATGGTTTCGAAGAGTATTTTTATCGAAACATAAACGTCATAGGATGTATATTTATGTTTATATGTCTTCCAATATCCGTTTTTTTTTTCAAAGTTCGCATTCCACTTTCGCTGTGTCATAAAGACATGGGCCGGTCTCCGGCAAATTTCTTCGCCTCTTCTTTGCGGATTTGCGCCAGTTGTTCTTCGCAAGTGCTCACAGGTTCTTCCGCGTTTGAACCTTCCATTGTGTTCGTGAGCGCCATGGATTTCGATGTGCACTGCCGTTTGTACGCTTAACTATTTTCATGTCGTTAAAAGACTTGTAAAGTTCATCATTGCCGCTTCTTCGGTACTTGTCGCCCACGCGAACAAGGCCATAGATCTTGCTTAAAATAATTATTTCGAAAACCCTCAAGGCCTTCTCACATCGTCCATGTTTATGCGCCATATAAAAGTACGGACATGACGAGAGATTAGTAGACCGTGATTTCTGTTCATCGATAGAGGGCTCTACTTTTCGATATTGCCCATCGAGAACAAAGTAGCACCTGGTGACAAGAATTATTGTTCGCTTTACCTTTATGCTTTATGTTTATACTAAATCTCAAATAAACAAAGCCCTTCACTTCTTCAAAGCTGTTACTGGCAAAAGTAATGTGTGTCCTGTCTTCATTCACCGCTACACCAACCTCGTTAGCTTCTTCTTCTAAGCTGAAAAATCTCGATGTTGTGCTTAACCTCACTCTACATAGTCGTATTAGTTTTGCGGGGATCCCAAACTTAGACATGGCATCGTACGGGCAGCTTCTCTTCGTGCTATCAAAAGAAGCTTTTAAACTAACAAAAAGACGGTGTGTGTCGATTTGCATGCCGAGTGTATTTTCCATATCTGCTGAGAACATCTGGTCAATGGTGAACTTACCGCGTCTGAAGCCACACTGTTAAGGTCCAATCAGTTGGTTCGTAAAGGGCTTCAGTCTTTCACACAGTATAGTCGACAGGACCTTGTATGTAATATTAGGAAGGCGTATTCCACGATAATTGGCGCAAACGGCGTAATGTCGCTTCATTCGGATTGGGCAA
>NW_016194777.1:0-3111 GCF_001687245.7 Rhagoletis zephyria | reverse complement strand
CTATTATCACTTTACTTCTATACTACAGTCAAATTATTGAATGACGTTCCATTCTTTATAAAATCTATACTGAAACTGTTATGGCATGCATATTTTTATTTACCATGTAGTTCAGTAAGATCAGTTATAATCGCATGCAAATGGCAATTGAATGCAAATTAGCTGATCAGCTTTTCGCTGTTGTAGTTTGTTGGTTCTAGTATTGGTGACCGGAATAAAATCAGATATACTTACACAAAAATTTCCCCTGCGCCCTTTGTACTTTTCTGTGCATTCTTTTGTTGCTCATAACGGTTTGTTTATGTATACATAAGTAGTGGGCTTCACATCGCCAAGTTCGCCAGATCTAATGCTGAGTCGCATTTGTAAATTTGCTATTCTTCCACCCACTCAGTCATTTAGCGAAATTTCCCTTTTTTGGTTCTTTTACGATTTCGCTGTTTTATGTTTTCTGTTTTCTGTTGTTGTTATTGCTTTTCCCTCATGTATGAATCGATATTTCGAAATTAGAACTTGTTTGTCTTCTCGGCGCGTGCATTGTTTCTTTGTTCACTTATTTTGCTTGAATTAATATTTTTGTATGAATGTTTTGTGTGTATGTACATATGTAGTTCTAGTTTAAACCGGCGCTGCTCATTGTTTATTCTTTTGTTTCATAAATGTATTTCCTCTATTTCACAAATACCTCTAATACAAAACCTTAGTTAATTTTTGTGTTATTTGGTTTATTATTTATGCATGTACATATGTATTTGGTTGGAATACGTTATTTTTAAATGCTTTTTTTCAATGAGCGTCTACGGTTTGTCATTTTCTCGCCTTAATGCTTTCAGGATTTTTTTTAAATAAATGTTTCGTTCTTTTCTAATATTTGTCAAAATATTAAAAAAATTTTAGGCAGAAACCACCCTGCCTTATTTCGATTCAAGAAGCTTCCGCCTTTAATTTCCAAAAAAATATTCTTTGGTTTTCATAGTATCAGCTGTTTTCCTATTTTGGTGTTTGGCTAATATGTTTTTTGTTCAGCTCGATTGCCCTTCCTTTGTCATCATACTAAGTACATACATATATCTCGCTCGTAATAACTTTTTCTTTGCATATTTGCTTAGGTCGCTGTGATATGCCCTGACGTAATCGTCATTACGATAAGTCCTTATCACTTGTGAACAACACATAATTGCAATGATCTTTAAACTTAAAAGGGAAAGTGCAAGGTGTTTGTCACCGCGGCCTACAATCTGATCGGTAGAGTCGAGCGCTTAGATACCCTAAATACGGGCTATTAAGACAGATCATAGCTAAGGAAACTTGCTCAGCACCGGGACCTTTTTTTGTTACTATGTACTAAGAGGAAATTTAGTCAGACCCTAGACGATTAGTTATCGTGCTTTATTGAAGGTTGAGGAACATCCTCCTCGTCATATTTTTTTTTTTTTTTTTACATCCGATAAGGCAAGTAGGCAAGTCACAGAAAATTCTGAGGAGTTTTAGGTGAAAAGTGCATACGTAAGTGTCCAGATCATCTTTATAAACAGTGAAAAAGCCTGCCCTGATGACAAGAAAGTTGTCAACTCAATACTCGATCATAATAACTAATGCTTGACTCGCCGAAAATTTAGAGAGCTTAGCTTAGAAGTATTGATTTACGGCAACGTATCGCCCGGACCTTGCTACATCTTACTATCATTTATGTTATTTTATTTTTCACTGTGCGCGTATAGCATAGGAGGATTGATTCTACGTGTAATCCTAAACAAATTTGCCGAAGAAATCATGGGTGTAAAATCAATTTGGAGTTTGCCAAATTGCGAAAATAGGTTTCGAAAAAAANAAAAAGTGAAAATTTTCACTGTTGCGCCCTCTGGTGGAAGTTTTAAGAAAAAGATAAGTGCAAAAATGGATTTCTCTTACCAAAAAAAAAAGCCTTTATAGCATGTATTTATACAAAATTTAAGCATTTCTTTACGAATGCTATACACGTATAGTCGAAAAAACTCCCTTACAAATTGGCCCCTAATGTACACACTTTTAGCGAATCAAAGGCTTTAAATGCACACACTTTTAGCGAATCAAAGGCTTTAAATGCACTCTTAACCAAAAGTAATAATTTTAAAGAGGGTTGCCAACTTGCCGGAGAGAAACCCCCGATAGGTGGCGCTGGAATCGAGTTATTGCTAATTGTACTATATATATGTATTGGTAAGGTGAAGGAAAACATCTCTGCGAAAAAATGTATCAGCTAGGGAGCTCTAGAGTCGAGTTATCTAAACTAATATATATTTTGGAAGCCGCTGGATTCTGTTCGCAAAGCTCGAGAACGCCTGTACCAATTTTTTGGAAATTTCGGACACCTACTGTCTTTCCAAGGATGGTTATATGGCACCTCCCATACAAACTAAATTTTTGATACTGCATATCTCTGGAGTGTCCATAGAAGAGTACTCGAACATGGTATGGAGATATATGAAAGCAATCGCATACCCATGGAGAAAAGTGAGACTGCTGGAAAAGGGGCGTCCGTGTGTTCCGGCTGGCCCAAAGGTTGTGATTTACCAACATTACTATGCATTAAAGCTTCATTCGGAGACACCAGGATTGAGTTGTTCATCAAATTTATATCTTTATTCGATTAACCGTGCTATGAAACGTCAGATCATTGGAAAAATTCCAAGAACTTCTTCGCGGACATAATACTTTTGTTAGGTTATTTAATGACGGCCCTGGAAGTATGCCTTGCGACGACCATCAAACCATAAGATTAGCAGGTAAATCGTGAACATGAATTGTTGGTGAAAATGTTTGACCAAAATATTTGAATAAAAAAATAATTTTCGGCCGGACGAAGTTCGCCGGGTCTGCTAGTTATCATTATTTAACATTTAAAATTTACAAAATTAAATTCGCCTAAAGAAACATGAACAAAGTGATAACCAAGTCAGTTACTTAAATAAAAGATGGCCAGCTGATGAAAATTTCAAATTCTAATTATTTTTATGGTACTTAATTAGAAGCGCACTCACGTTCCCCACCAATCTCTTAATACTTGTGTATTTGTCTAGCTTACAATTGTTAATTAATTTTTGTTCTCATTTCGGTTTTTTTTTTTTTTTT
>NW_016194776.1:0-3111 GCF_001687245.7 Rhagoletis zephyria | reverse complement strand
CACTTCAACTGTGACAATTCAACTGCCAAGCAAATAGTATATATCGCACACCGTCTTCAAAAGAGTCACAGCTCAATATTTTGCATTTTTGAAATTACGTACTAAAAATGTACACAGAGCTTTTATTTACCTTTCAGCAAAAGCTGGAGCAAATTCTTGTTATAATTTGTTAAAGAGGCCAAGGTAAAGTCGCCTTTGCCCACATGATTATCGTGTGCTAAGAAATAGTTTTTCGCATTTTCTGACAAACCTATTATTTTAAGTTATGATTCTTTTGAAGACGCTGTGCTATATGTAGTAGAATGCATATAAATATACAACCATTGTGGATAGCATTTCGTCTGCATTGCCGACAGAATGGCACAAGTCTACCGACATCAAGTGTAGTGTGTATATAGTATGTATGCATAGTACCACTAACTATGTAGTATGAATACTATGAAGAAGCAACAACAAGTATGACACCTTATTTGCGCCACTTAACGATGAGTTGTCACGCTGCCACGACACTTTTAACGCTTGTCAATTTCAGTACCCATCAATTGAATTCTATATACATATTTACATATTCTGCATCCTACTCTGAAATGTCGTAAGCCAAAGCCAATTCAGTAGTTGTGCTGAGAACTTCTTTCTGTGTTGACTAGTGATCTGCTGAGTCGATACTTTTAAGTATTGGTAGATGCTCTGTACCGATTTAAAAAGTATTCAATACTTTCGATACTCGGTACCGGAATGTGTAGGAACGGAATGTATAAGAACGTATATTGGCCTAGCCTATCAAAAACCGAGTATAGGGACTAATAGCTGTTAATGCTGATTCAAATGAAAATTATATATACATTTTCCGTCGCCAAAATGCAGATAAACTCATCCTTATTTGATTATTTTGAGAAAGAATCGTCTAATTTTGACAGATATTTTGTTGAAAATTATGTCATAATGCTGCAATTAACTTTAGTATCGACTTTATTTCGTTTATGAATACGCCACATTTTTTTTAAGGCGATATCACATAAAGTAGCAAAAACTATCTTTACTTGAAATGTATATTATGGCGAAGGTTTAATTATGTATAAAATCGGTATTGGGTACCGAAAAGAAAGTATTGAGTACCGAAATGTTTCTGAAGTATTGGGTACCGAGTATTGGGTACCGGCAATTCAGCACATCACTAATATGGACAATGTCTAAAGCTGCGAAATCAGCTTGTGACAAGTAAGCGTAAATGCATAAAAGCATAAACAGATGGCAGCGTTGATCCGGATCAACTCGGGAATTAACTGCACTTGATCCGGATTAAGTCCGAGTTAGTCTGGATCGACGCTGCCGTCTGTTTAAGCTTTAACAATGGTATAAATTAGAACTTGGCTTAAACATCGCAGGGTATATAAATACAGGCAAGGGTGTTATTAAACGCAAGGTCGGTTGCTTTAGCTTAGATATTTAGCAGAGCTTCGGTATTCAAGTGAAAGTTCTATGGTACAAAAGTAAAATGGCCCAATGGCTAAGCTTCCCTAATAGCTTCTACGTGGGCGTGAAAAAATATGGGGGTTCACGAGTTGTAAGTGGTCGTCCACGAAAATCGAATCAGTTTCGATATTAAATAAACAAATTTTGGCTTGGGTTTAGGTATCATCTATCTGCCTACATTATACTCAAAAAATTAAAATATTGAGACTTTAAAAACGCAGTTTGAAGCTTTAACGTTCTGATTTTCAGTTTTCTTGGCAAAAAATTTTTAAGGGCTACGGTTCTCATGCAATTCTGACAGATAGCGTGAAAAAATAATTTTTACAATTGTTTCTTATTTTTGGTCCAAGGCCTTGCAAGGGCATGAAATTCTTTTTTTCGGTTAGATCGGCATATAGATCAGTTAACGTATTTATTTAGCTTTTATTTTTAAAACTTCCCTTAATTTTTTTTTTAGTGTATTTTTTTTGTTTTTTTTTTTTGAGTTTGCAAAAATACCCCACCGAGGAATAAAACTTCCATCTTCCTTCATTACAACTGTTAAGGAGCAATCAATTTTGATTTTCTCTTTTGTGGGTTAAAAAAAAGGAGGCTGTTGTACTAAATTTATCTTTAATATAACTCAGTTTTTTCGCTTCAATATTTGGCTCACGCTCCCATGCCACTCAAAATATTACGCCTCATCTTGTTTATGTAGCTTTCATAACTTATTAGATTTAATATGTAGTTGAAAAACTCATTGAGCAATTATTTTATCTATGCTCTAAATTTTATACGTGCTTTACGAACTCTGTTATAAGACGGTCAGCGACTAATACTTGAAAAGACTTGCATCCTCCATCGTTTCTTCAATTCTTTGGGGTTATTTCTTGGGGATATGGTAGAAATGTAGCAGCAGGCAGTCCACCGAAACCAGTAATATGTCGAAAGTGGTCTACGAAAAGAAAAAAAATGCTGGGAACTTCTGCTCTAGTCACTATCTCTAGTAGTACTTTTTGTAGTGAACATCGATTTTGAGACTATTTGGTATTTAGAAAAATATTTCACGCCTCTAGTCCCAACAAAAGGCACTAATTGTGGCTGAGTTGTTTAAGAGGTGCGTACTACTGCTGCATAGTATCCTGGATTTGATCCCTAGTACGGGTAATGTCTGTATTAGAAAACGCTTTTTCTAACAGCGGTCGCCCCTCGGCAGGCAATGGCAAACCTTCGAGTGTATGTCTGCCATAAAAAGGCGTCCCATAAAATTGATTAGACCTCCGGAGGCAGCGTAAAACTGTCCCTACATTCAACGCGATTTTCTAGAGTCTACAAACTTGCAACCCACATCGCCTCAGATGGCTAGGAGTGCATCACACATGACACATATTTCTCTTCTACGGCACCATCCAGCTTTTGGAAAATCACAATTTAGCTACAAGTGTACCAGGCCATGGAGGGCATTCGCGGACCAAAAAAAGCAAATGTTAAACCTAAATTTCTCAACTTTTAGGAACACTAGAAACTAGTTTGGAGTGTTGGTGAGATCCTCCTGTCTTCATAGATTTTAATTTTTCTATTAGTTAGTTCCTTAGCGTCAGCTACTTTTCATACTTATTTTCAGCGCATGCTTCCTCTGCTTACACTTCAAGCGTGTTG
>NW_016194775.1:0-3111 GCF_001687245.7 Rhagoletis zephyria | reverse complement strand
CCATAAGTGGTCGAAATCTTCTGATTGTTACCTTCCAGCTGTAGTTTTTCTTTATATTTCAAAGATAGTGTGTTTTTCAAAACACATACATATATGGTGGTCCATATAATGTTTTTTTAAATCATATGTTATTTTGACAGTCACAGTAGGCACAATAGCGCAATTTTTGGCACTTTCATTCTCAAAGGCACTTTTGGCACAACTCATCCAGTTTTGGCAAAATCATAAATTAGAGAAGTTTAGCACAATATGCCAAAATAGTATAACAAGAAATTACATACTACATTATAGATTAAAAAATTACAAAAAGGGAAAATGAAAAGCACTAAAAGATTAAAATAAGGGGCGCGAGAAATATTGTGAGGCAGCTCTTGAGAAAATGCTGAATTCTATTGTGAATACGCAGCACAAAAAGTAAGTTTTCGCAACAACAAACTTTTAATTCACAATTTTTAGAAAGATTCTGAGTTTGCAGTTATATAGTTCATTAAATAAAAGTGTCGAATTTCTGCAAAATCTCGTTGATTTTTGACTATTTTGCTGACGGTGTTATATCGAGCCCTAACCGCACAAATAACGTAAGCGACATTTTTTTCAAAATTTTATTTTTGAAGCAGAAATATTCCTAGGGCAGATTCTGCATCAAAAAGAAAATTTTGAAAAAAATGGTGCCTACGTTATTTTGGCTGTAGGGCTCGAAATGTTTTCAACAATTTATAAAAACTTTCGAACACATTTCATATGGAAATAAATAATATAAAAAAAAACTTTTTAATATACAACGCTTTTATAAATTTCGGTATTCTCCTGTGTGAGATAGACGCCGGCTTTCTGATTTTTTTTTTTGTAAAATAATGTTCCGTTGGCTGGGCTTTTTAAAGCATACTTTTTTCGTTTCAAGCATGTCATCAAGGAAGAAAGTACGTGCCCCGCCCGATATTATTCTTCTTTAGTGCAAGATCACGCTACAATATATGATGTTATCACAATTAAAGATGCTACGAAATGAAAAAATGGTTGTCAAACCACGAAAATGACAGTTGAAAGCACGCAACATCTCGCTAACCGCGAAGTAAGCGAGAGAAAGTACTTTGCATTTTTCGGGTCTTCAATTTCTACCAATAATATTTAATATGAGTCCTCCTGTAGCATTCTTCGACGTATTTTACACACGCCCGAGAAGAAATTCATCATCTTGGTCGACTGTCTACCGTAAATGAATTTCCATCTCTCCTCCTAATTTTTCACATAATCCGAATACAATTACTTATTAATTATATTGTCGTTGCTTTTTTTACTTCATATTTAACAGCTCAATTAATGTGAAATCGTTTTGCGCTGCAGTGTCACCATTGTATTCGTTCGCTTTTGGCTTAAACGTTGGCGTGACCCATGGGCTGGTCGAAAAGCACATGAGCGTCTTAATATCAATCAGGTGTGCGTTAATACACGTATACATGTACATTATATATACATATGTATAGTATACATTGTATACACATTAGACCGTATCACGATGTATGGGCCGAAAAAAAATTAAATTTGTTTCAACCGATTTGGAACAGATCCTGTAAAAACAGCTAAAACTTTTATTTGATGTCCGAGTTTTATAAATGATACATCGTTTTAAGGGTATTAAGAAAACCTACAGTTGCTTATAGAGCTATTGTTATGAATTATAAACTTTGCAAATTATGTTCATTTGTCTGAGAAAGACACCGTAAACGCAATGCTATGTGTCAGAAAAATAATCTCCATGTCAAATTATAACATTAAACAATAGCCTAACTATGTACTAGTAACTGTGTACACTGAGAAAATATGCACCTTTAGTTTAACAGTACTTGACTGTTAATCGAAAAGTCGTTGAATCAACAATATTTCGGTTCAATTCGCACTTTTCTTTGTTAAAATAACGACAAAGTAACAAATATGTAAGCCTGATTAAAATCAGTACATTTCAGTACACTTTTGTTAGCCGTAAAAACTTTACAATTCACTTATTAAACACCTTAAAACAAAAATAAAAATCACATTTATTATTACATATTTAGGTACGTATGTACATTAGAGTGGTCCAAAATAATAAAGTCGGAATTTTAATGCCGCCANTTGCAAATTATGTTCATTTGTCTGAGAAAGACACCGTAAACGCAATGCTATGTGTCAGAAAAATAATCTCCATGTCAAATTATAACATTAAACAATAGCCTAACTATGTACTAGTGTACACTGAGAAAATATGCACCTTTAGTTTAACAGTACTTGACTGTTAATCGGAAAGTCGTTGAATCAACAATATTTCGGTTCAATTCGCACTTTTCTTTGTTAAAATAACGACAAAGTAACAAATATGTAAGCCTGATTAAAATCAGTACATTTCAGTACACTTTTGTTAGCCGTAAAAACTTTACAATTCACTTATTAAACACCTTAAAACAAAAATAAAAATCACATTTATTATTACATATTTAGGTACGTATGTACATTAGAGTGGTCCAAAATAATAAAGTCGGAATTTTAATGCCGCCACCCCCTAGGATTGTTCTGAACCGAAAATAAATATACCCCTATTTTTTATTTTGAAATCAAAAAATATTTAGGGAGTACTCACAGCGCTCAAAGTTTTCCATGTATTTTATATGGGGAAAAAACTAATTTTCGTAAAAATGGCATAAAACTCTTGAAAATCAATATTTTTCAATCGTAAAACTGTGGTTCTCTTCAGGAGACTTCAAATATTGATATCCAATTGGTTATTTAACCATTTTTTATGATTAAAGATTTTTTATTGGTCCCCCCATTGAATTTTCAAGGACCCATAAAATATAGTCACCATGAAAAAATTGTTAAAGGAACAATTGGGTATTATTACCGGGAATCTCCTGAAGATACGCAAAGTTTTCCGATCGAAAAATATTGATTTTCAAGAATTCTACACTATTTCTACGACAAGTTGTTTTTTCCCCATATAAAATACATTGAAAACTTTGAGCGCTCTGAGCACACCCTAATTTTTTTACATACATTTTTGGACCACTTTAATGTACATATAGTGGCGAAAAAAAAATAAGGAAGTGAAATTTTAGCATTCTTTGTCTATTTCCCTTT
>NW_016194773.1:0-3112 GCF_001687245.7 Rhagoletis zephyria | reverse complement strand
TGTGTCTCATATTTCGACCTTACTGATTGCCATAGGTGACCAAAAATTTTCATTGGATTTATCGCTGTGATAAATTGTTTTTGTATCTATACATACATACAAAAGTTGAGATGACTTTAATGATGATGAAATAATTCACTTGCACACATATTCGCGAAGAAAGCACTTTTCTTGAAATAATTTGATGAAATTTTTACAAATATAATGTGGGTGTTCACACTTTCCTAGGTATCAGTTTATCTGGTTAAGTCGTTATATTTTTTATTTAGTTCTCAGCAATAAAATACACTGCATAATGATAATTTTTAACAGGCAAATGTGAACACCCACATGACGAGATTTAGTGCAGACTATAATTTGGGAATGAAGTTAGAGTCGCAGTTATTTAACTTGTCGGGGATTCACGGTTTTTGGAGTTTGTTTCACATGTTATTCAACTATCCGTATTAGAGGATACGCCCTGAAGACCTATTATAGGTTCGGCAGGCTAATCAATAAGGTGAAGTCGCCCAAGAGCCCTAAAATTTCAAAAAGTTTTCCCATTTGTGGCTCTTTTATACATTTTAAAAGATTTTTTAGCAATTCAATTTATAGCCCTTTCAATTTTAGTACGATAAAGTGCGAGTTAGAGGTTTCAAAATAATTGTTATTTTTTTATTTATAACAGAACCATAATTTGATAGATTTTTTGAAATTGGGACTCCCGTAAATATTATCTGATCGAAAAATGCTTTAACGCTAACTTTTCATTCCACCCGTCTAGTCACCGCGTAGCTTCGCAGATACCATTAAGTTTCTTAGACTTCCTAGAAAAACTACGCCCAAATTGCATGGCTAATATCTGAGCCAGGAGAAAATTTGAAGAACATGGCAGCCTTCTTGGTGTGCAGGAACATATTACCCTATGTTGGCAGCAGCCGCCAGTTTCGACAGAAAGTCTGCTCCTTGGAAACTGATCAGTAGTCTGTTAATGGCTGCACACTCTAAGGTGGTGTGTGTCACTGTCACCTCATTCATTGTACATAACTCTGCTACTTTGATTCTTGGTCAGAATCAATTTAAGGCATGTGGAGTCTTAAACTGTATCCTGCAAGTTACCAAAGATATGAGAAATTTCGACAAGCTTGCTATCATATATTCTACCTTGTAGCTGTATTCTTCAGTCCTCTGTGCCTGCTGGCTTATGTACAGATTCTACTCCTGATTGATCGCTTGTAGGAAAATAGAAAAATCTTCAATCGGTTCAGTTTCCGAAAGAGCGGTTTCTTTGACGAGTCAGTCGGCCTCCGTCTGATTCCAGTACAAGTGAACGTCCCTATCAGTTTATAGTTCATCGATAGCTGTCTTGCCTTCTCTCATACTTCTTGAGTAAGTTTGTGCAATAATAGTGCCGTATGGCGGCCTTATTGTCAATATAGAAGATCAGTTGTTTATTTTTTCGGTTACTGCTCAATAGTTCCGATGCCTTGTTTATGAGTAGCGTGGACTTCTGCCTAAATAATGAGCCAATAGTTCGGCCAAGCAGCAAGCAAAACACTAGCACTACTGCTTATCCTTCGACCTATCTATGTAAACATTCAACGAGTCAGTCCTCCTCATGCCGCTACGCCACCCTTCGATCTCTATAGGACTCCAAACTTAATCTTAAAAAGCAGATCTTTGATGATGCAGTCAATCCCTTCAAATAGTATTGGAACTATATTTTGGAACCTGCACAAGAAATTCTCCGTAGCTTTGAGCCTAGCGGCAGTTGTAGTTGCTACACTCTTGGTTAAAAAGCTCGCCAGCGAAAGATATAGAGTGATTTCAAGTGCCCCCGTTATACTAAGCCGTGATATCCTATTGATTTTAAGAAATATTTTCTTCTAAATTGCTGTCTACCGGGAAGCTCCAATGAGAAATAGGAACTTATAACCCCCATCTCTGCCTACAGTGATGTACCAAGTATCCCAAGCACCAAATTGTAGTACCAACGCAATAGGAGAAATGCACTCTAGTCTGAACCGCTGCTGCAATTACACTGTACATTTGAACGCCAAAATGTTCAACCTGGACTTTGTTCGAAATGATCAAAATGTTCAAATAACCACGAATTATGAGAAATTATAGATCTAATCCAAGAAAGTAGAGACAAGTGTTCCTGCTAGGAAGCTGTTCGAGGCATGAAATAGAAGCTGTACAGAAATGGCTTAAAGGGCCGTAAAGTTAGACCTGCTACCCACGGGCAGGAGGAAATTTAAATTTGCTACCCTCGTGGAAAGCTGCGTAAAGGAATCGTTTGGAGCACAGGAACTCCATCCAATTCTTGAACTCATCAAAAAGCTAGAATGCAGAACGGTTAGGCAAAAAGCTCGCATGAGACCATCTACCATAACACTATAGACCAGGCCATCTTTGCTGATGTTAAAAAGTCGTCAGGACGTCGGTATACCGCTTACACGGATTCACACGATTGTCCTCGAGATGGTCTGCATGACAGCGGAGGAAGGGTTTCACAAAAATCCAAAAAATTCCAAACTGTCCTTTCCGAGGGTTGCCGAGATCTTACAGTCGATTCGCAAAGTGGCCACCTGGAAGAGCGCGCAAGTTAAGTTTCTGTGGGTTACTTTGCGTAGCTAGCCAATATCTGCGTTAAAAGTATTTATGTTCTTGGCGTAGGTCAAACTGTAGACAAGCGAGTAGACAATTGAAAAATTCTCAAAAGTGTTTAGAGAGAACCCACACACTGCAGCTGTCAGCCCATTATCCACTCTGAGTCTTTAAAAGGCCGTTTTTGTAAAATTATCTCTCAAGTTCGAAACAGCGCGGTCCATTCAGCGTTACATATTAAGTGAAGCTTTAAAAAGTTTTTTGGTAAGTAAGATGCTGCAGTGAACCATCCACCACTAGGATTCGTATCTCTTTTCACATCTGTTTATATACATACATAATTTTTTTGGTTTCGATAGAAAACTGAAAGCATGTAAAATCATTTAATTCAAGAGGAAAAGATTGTAAAGAAAAGATACATAAGTATATGATCAAAGATTAGGGAAACATACTCCTCTTTAGCTGTCCCTTTGTTATTATCATTTTCTTTGAAGTACAACCTTTTTTACTTTTACTTTTTAGA
>NW_016194772.1:2705-3112 GCF_001687245.7 Rhagoletis zephyria | reverse complement strand
ACCCATAATTTTTGTAAGTTTTATCTTAATATCTTAAAAACTTGTAGACTTTTTGAAAAATGATAAATGAACGTGAGGTACTAAATTTAATAACCCCTAATTTGATATATCGTCCTGTTTATAACAATTAGCGCATTCCGTAGATATTACAAGCCAAAGTTTCATTTTAAAAATGCATCCACTTTGATTTAATTTGCGCGGGCTAAAGATAAGTTTGAAATTAATCTTTCCTGGGCAATAACAATTGGCTTAGACCTAAGGCATCATAATATGTGACCTGGTCTACGGAAAGGGGGCTTAGGTGTCAAAAAATCAATTTTCACTTTTTGGTTGATTCGGATGGAAGATGAGATGCTTTTTCACGTGGTGAAAAGCAGAAAATCCTAACTTGCTTAGAAGTGTACTAA
>NW_016194772.1:0-2691 GCF_001687245.7 Rhagoletis zephyria | reverse complement strand
GACCAACAACAACACTTACTGGACCAACAACAACACTTACTGGACGTCCGGCGCGGAGAACAATTAACGAGATAATGAGAAACTGACGAAACGAGTGGCTTACTTTTAACAGCTTTTTCACAGAAAACCAGTTTTCGCACGTAAGCTCGCTTTTCGTAGACCAGGTCACATATTACTATTACAATACGGTCAAATGCCTTTTATTTTCCACCATACAAAATCGACCCAGACTAGTGCATATAGTATGACGTATGTACATACATACATATTCAGAAACAGAAGTATGTANCCGTAGACCAGGTCACATATTACTATTACAATACGGTCAAATGCCTTTTATTTTCTACCATACAAAATCGACCCAGACTAATGCATATAGTATGACGTATGTACATACATACATATTCTGAAACAGAAGTATGTATGTTTAATTCTCTTTTCGCAAAGAGTATTTTCAAGAAAATCTGTCTTTTCTGTGACTGACTTTAGCTAGTAAAAATTTTTCATTGCGCTTTTTCTAACGCAAACTGATTTGCTGCCGGGTGCTGATAACAGTTTATCTGGTTCTATGATCATATTGAGGAAGTTTTTCGTGCTTCATTAAAACGGGTTTAAGTGGTTATGCTTTGGTGCTGCATTTGGCAATTGGTTGATTGACACTCTGTNAATCGACCCAGACTAGTGCATATAGTATGACGTATGTACATACATACATACATATTCTGAAACAGAAGTATGTATGTTTAGTTCTCTTTTCGCAAAGAGTATTTTCAAGAAAATCTGTTTTTTCTGTGACTGACTTTAGCTAGTAAACATTTTTCATTGCATTTTTTCTAACGCAAACTGATTTGCTGCCGGGTGCTGATAACAGTTTATCTGGTTCTATGATCATATTGAGGAAGTTTTTCGTGCTTCGTGGTTATGCTTTGGTGCTGCATTTGGCAATTGGTTGATTGACACTCTGTAAAAGGACAAACATTTAACCTGCCATTAACTCAAAAATGACAAGTGTCTCGCTTTAATGATGTTGCGGCGACACCATAGAGTTTTTTTTAAGCCCAGTTAGATTCTTTCTGAAATTTGTATACCCGAGCGCACTTGTGCACAGGGTATTATAACTTTGTGCGCATAACGGTTGTTTGTAACAGCGTAAAGGAAATATCTCAACGAAATTTGGTATATATATAGGTTGCCTTTTGTACAAGGTAGGTTGCTATTCGAAATTGGCGAAATCGGACTGTAACCACTCCCCTTCTCATATAACAGTATTTTCGAAAAATGCAAAAACTATGATATTTCAGTAAATATTGGATCCAAATTGTTATGTGATGTGTTAGTATGTGAAGTAGAATTTTAATGCAAAGTAAGAAGTTGAAAATCTTTGAAATCGGAGAAATCGCTGCATCTTTTAGGCGCATCAATATTACATAGTTACATCCCGAGCTAATAAAAGGAAGGTAATAATAAAAACAAATAGGTACACTTTCAAAAAAAAAATAGTTTTTAAATTTGTGGGCACACCTATGTTTTATATATAATTTTATTCGTAACCTCTTAGTAAATCGATTAATATAAGTGTAATTAATTTTCATCAAGTGCTTCAGAAGTTAGACGAGGAATAACATGAAATAAAAAANACTTTGTGCGCATAACGGTTGTTTGTAACAGCGTAAAGGAAATATCTCAACGAAATTTGGTATATATATAGGTTGCCTTTTGTACAAGGTAGGTTGCTATTCGAAATTGGCGAAATCGGACTGTAACCACTACCCTTCTCATATAACAGTATTTTCGAAAAATGCAAAAACTATGCTATTTCAGTAAATATTGGATCCAAATTGTTATGTGATGTGTTAGTATGTGAAGTAGAATTTTAATGCAAAATAAGAAGTTGAAAATCTTTGAAATCGGAGAAATCGCTGCATCTTTTAGGCGCATCAATATTACATAGTTACATCCCGAGCTAATAAAAGGAAGGTAATAATAAAAACAAATAGGTACACTTTCAAAAAAAAAATAGTTTTTAAATTTGTGGGCACACCTATGTTTTATATATAATTTTATTCGTAACCTCTTAGTAAATCGATTAATATAAGTGTAATTAATTTTCATCAAGTGCTTCAGAAGTTAGACGAGGAATAACATGAAATAAAAAAANAATAGGTACACTTTCAAAAAAAAAATAGTTTTTAAATTTGTGGGCACACCTATGTTTTATATATAATTTTATTCGTAACCTCTTAGTAAATCGATTAATATAAGTGTAATTAATTTTCATCAAGTGCTTCAGAAGTTAGACGAGGAATAACATGAAATAAAAAAAAAAATATTCAGCCTTATGATGAGTTTCATTTTCCCCGAACCGGNGATTAATATAAGTGTAATTAATTTTCATCAAGTGCTTCAGAAGTTAGACGAGGAATAACATGAAATAAAAAAAAAAATATTCAGCCTTATGATGAGTTTCATTTTCCCCGAACCGGTTCACTTTTCACTCTTGGTTTCCATGGTTTTACTATGGGCGGATGACAAATTTCAGGATAAGGCCGATTTTTTAAAAACAAGCTTTTATTTAATATGTACAATCAAAGGAATAAAATAAAGTAGTGTAACAAAAGATTTTTCAGCAAGAAAATTTTGTTAATACTGCACTAAAATGAATAAAATAAAATAAGTTAAGGTCTCGTTAAA
>NW_016194771.1:0-3112 GCF_001687245.7 Rhagoletis zephyria | reverse complement strand
TTTCGGAAAGGTGGAAAACATATATTTAATACTTGCGCCGGGTATTTAATGTTCGGCTCCGCCCGAACTTAGACTTTCTTACTTGTTTATGTTACCCCTCTTTCATATTCACATACAGACTCAGGCGAAAAGACCTTTACTTAGAATAACTGGTACCAATATTGGGGCAGCAGGGTTTCTTGGTCGTAGGAAGTTGGATATTCTTACGATGAAGTGCCCTGAAATAGCAATACCGAGGGATACCATTCATCTGAAGTTCATTTTTAAAAAGAGGTTCAAAACTGATCTGAGTAATAGGAAGAGTTGGGCTGGCATATCCGTGACATATCGGATAAGCCAAAACGTGATTACCTGGTACACTGATGGCTAATTTACTAAGATATTTAGTATCAGGCTAGGTGTAGTTAGTTGGGCCGAGGTTAAGATATTCGGAACCTATGAGAAAACATACGCCATTTTTTTTGGTTGAAACTAACGCTATGGAAAGATGCACGGACTTTAATATCAAGCGAAACTACTAGAATCAGAATATCGCGATCTTGACTGATAGAGAAGCTCAGTGTCCTTGGTAAAAGCAACGATATCCAGCTGATAGGAATACCAGAATACATGTGAGTCGATGGAAATGAGGCAGTTGATCAGTTATCCTGAATGGTTGCTGCCTCGATTTTGAGCTTCTCTTTGCAGTAGGTACTAGTACGATAAAGGAAGTGCTCAGAAAGAAAAATACGAAACTGAGAGAACTGCATTGGCGAAACACCATATATCTTCGTCAAGCTAGTAGCCCACTGAGCGGGTACCATATAGAGATATACATACATACAGGCTGCTCATAAACCTCTCCAAGGAGTGGCTAAGAATGGTGAGAGTAATTTAGATGGGTGATTATAGACTAAGAGGCTATTAAACCTGCTCTGCTTCATGATGAAGGGAGAGCTAGATAGGACAATTAGCAAATCTCACGAGTTTTTACATTTTTCGATAACATCGTTTTTTTGGTCGAAAATGGTGACACAATTTTCTTAGACAATGCATTATCTTCAAATTCGTATAAAGAAAAATATTCCAGCGCGAAGTTGTATCTAAATGAAAACTTAAAAAAGATGTATTAAAAAAGTAAAAATAACTACTCGTGCTTTTACACTTAAGAAAATGTGTTCTTTCCTTTTGAGGTTAATTTAATTTTCAAGGATCAATGAAAACGCTTGAAACTATAAAAATACATTGACTATATGCCATTTAAGTATTATGCAGGCTCAGATTATTGAAATTCCTAAATTATCCTTTTTTAATACCTTGTCCTATTTGGGTCAAATCTTCCATAATGGACGGGGTTCACACGTTCATGTTCATGTGTTTGGTTTCTTTCAAATTTTTTGGGTTAATGAAAAAACACAAAAAAATTAATAAATATGAATTTTGAGCTTGATTAATACATTTTTAAAAACCAAAACAAATAGATTTAATAGTTTACCAAATATCTCGAGAACGGGGCGAGGAAAAAATTTGAAAAAAAATCACACATGTACACATCAAACTTCTCCATAAAAATAAATATTTTTGATTTTTTTTTTCTGAAAAATTTTTTCATAAAAAAATAATAATAATAATAATAGATTGGCGCTTACACATATGTTAGTGCTTGGCCCAGCTTCTCCTCCGATTTGTGGCGTGCGCCTTGATGTTGTCACACAAAGCGGAGGGACCTGCAGTTTTACGACGACTCCGAACGTCGATTGTATTTTTATGAGAAGCTGTTTTTCATGGCAGAAATACACTCGGAGGTTTGCCATTGCCTGCCGAGGGACGACCGCTGTTAAGAAAAAACCATTTTCTATATTTTTTGCGATGTTGCTTTGACCAGGGTTTGAACCCAGGTGCTGGTGAGTGAAAGCGCGTACTGCTTACCACTACACCACAGCGGAATAAAAAAATAGTTTTTGAAAATATGCCATTTAAAAAAAAAAAGAATTGCGCAATATTTAAGTATGGCATTACAGGGTGCACTCTACAATAATTTGAGTTATGAATTTTTTTTACACCGAAGTTGAGTAAAATGAGTACATTTCAAATTTACATATTTTTTAATTTTTTGTTTCTAGAATTTCTGCAAAATTGCGTTGAATTTAATATTTTTTATGCTGACGGCTTTTTGCACTTTTTTCTTATGTGCAAAATCGTTTTCAAAGAGAATTAAAAAATAACGCCAGTTTTGCAATCGCTTAAAACTTGCTCTTTATTATATTAAAATTTAATAGGCTAAAAAACTGCATACTTAAAAAAAATCTAAAAAATTTGCAAATTTGTAATAATTTTACTCAACTTAGGTATGAAAAAATGCATAACTCATTGTAAAGTGCACCCTGTAATACGTTACTTAAATATTGCGAAATATTCAGATTGTGATTTTTTAAAGTTTTTTTTGAGATGGCATATTTGCAAAAACTAATTTTTTTATCAAAAAATTGGTATGAAAAAATTTTGATGTGTAAAAACTAAAGGCTCGCGGCGGCAC
Organism: Rhagoletis zephyria; assembly: GCF_001687245.7. NCBI lineage: Eukaryota > Metazoa > Arthropoda > Insecta > Diptera > Tephritidae > Rhagoletis > Rhagoletis zephyria. The sequence continues at coordinate 597 of NW_016194771.1, read as the reverse complement.
CTCTTACAAATGTCCTGGAGAGATGAGATTCATCGAGGATCACTACTGTATGAAATGCTAAACTTTGAGTCTTATTCCGGTCGCATTGCAGGATTTTTATTGTTTTTTTTTTTTTGACGTGGTCTAATGTACATACATCATTAGCGCACACAAGGGGTGGGTTTTGGGGTTCAAACCCCCCCTAAAGCTAATAACCTCAAATACAATCTGTATCTTAAAAATAAGAATCCAGCTCTCAAGGAAATTATAAGAAATATTTATTATAATTGCTGTTGCTTGAAAAAGCGCTTTGCTTTTGCTGTAAATTTTCATGAGGGAATAAATATACGAGAATTTTTTTTCTTGAGAGCTGCAAACTGATTTATGAAATTTTGGTAGAAGAAAATTTCTTTTCCATATCTCGTCCGTCGTTTTATATGAATTTTTCGTTTTTCTTGAGAGTTCAGTTAATTTTTTCGGTACTTGAAATATTAAAAAAATTTAGCAATCGTGAAAACTCACCATCTCTATCGAAAACCAGAAACCAGAAATCGAAGGAATGAACATATAAGTGCAAAAATTCATGGAATCAATAAATTTATTTTTACTGACTCTTTT
>NW_016194769.1:0-3112 GCF_001687245.7 Rhagoletis zephyria | reverse complement strand
TTTTTTCAATCTTGTACCGATTTAAAAAACTGTACATTAAAAAAAAAAACGAATTAATGCTTCTGTTTTAAAACTGGAAATCACAGAATTTGAAATTTTCGAAAATCATAAGCAAAATTTTTATTTTCAAACAAGAACTTTTGTAAAAATGTAAATATTTTTGCTTTTTTTATTACAAAAGTTTCAAAATTTATGTAAATTTCTAAAAAATATCAGTGAAAAAATTTAAAGTTTTCAAAAATCGGAAAAAATTACAACTTTTTCAAACCAGAAAGTTTTAAATCAAGAAATTTGTAAGTTGGTATGACTTTGAAAAAATCTATAGTTGTGTGTGAGTAGAAAAATTTTAAATATTCAAAAGTCGTAAATTTCAAATTATTCAGACAAAAAATTTTTAATTACAAATGTTTTAAAACTTCTCAAAAATACAATTATTTGTGCATTTTAAATGGGAGTTAAAAAATTAAAATTTTCGAAAATACTGAAATAAATGTATAATTTTCACACAACTTTTATAAGACAACTCCTATAAGAACTTTTTATTCTGCGTATCTAACTTTCTTAAATATTCAGTTAATTAAGAAAATAAAGCTGTAGTTCTCAGCATATAAATACTTTTTATTTTTATGTAGATAACTAAAAATACTTTTTGAAATTTCAAAAATTATAAAATACATATAAATTTGTATAAAAAATATTAGTTTGCGCTTAAAAATGTGATAAAAGAAATTTAAATTTCTAAAAATCAGAAAAAGATTAAAATGTTTCAAACAACAACTTTTTAATTTCGAAAATTCAAAAAAAAAAAAATTATAAGAACTTAATTTTCCATAACTAACTTCTCTCAAATATTTTTGAACATAATTTACATACTTAAATCTTTCATCTGATTTGTTATTTTTTATGCTAAAACAAAACCAATTTTTTAATTTACTCAATGAAAATCTTCAGACGCGACACTTAGGAGTCGAAATGATAGCAGAAAAATCTAAATTTGCTGATTAGTGCAAAAACACTTATCAAGTCACTGACACAGCGCGTCCCGCCTGCCCTCCTGCCCGCGCATATTATACCAGCTAAGCGCTGGTAACACCTCCAATCACCCCACCCCACCCCATACTACATACTTGTGTTCGCATTTATGTTCGTACATAAATGCAATCATCGCTCCTAATCAACTCAAAGCANTTCAGACGCGACACTTAGGAGTCGAAATGATAGCAGAAAAATCTAAATTTGCTGATTAGTGCAAAAACACTTATCAAGTCACTGACACAGCGCGTCCCGCCTGCCCTCCTGCCCGCGCATATTATACCAGCTAAGCGCTGGTAACACCTCCAATCACCCCACCCCACCCCATACTACATACTTGTGTTCGCATTTATGTTCGTACATAAATGCAATCATCGCTCCTAATCAACTCAAAGCAAATGGCAGATTTTCCAATTTTTAGACGCATGTGCTTTGTTGTTATTGTAAGTATGTACTTGAAGAGCTGCTTAAAAANTAACTACATACTTGTGTACATATTTATGTTCGTACATAAATGCAATCATCGCTCCTAATCAACTCAAAGCAAATGGCAGATTTTCCAATTTTTAGACGCATGTGCTTTGTTGTTATTGTAAGTATGTACTTGAAGAGCTGCTTAAAAATCGCTCCCAAGAGGCCTTTCAAACGCTGTTAGACAATCACTTAGAGCCTGCAAACGACCGAACGAGCCACCATGCGTCTGGTGGGCGGACAGCCGACAAACAAATAGACAGCCAAAACAGTTGCGTAAACACTTGTAACGATTTTGAGAAAATTAATTTCGCAGATTAGGCTGACACATTTTAAACAGAATGATGGGTGGGGGTGGCGTCTGGCGTTGTAAGTGTACAGAGATGCTGCGTTTTGCGGGCACCAAACCAGTGGGATGAGAAGACGGATTTTTCAAAATAGCGCTACGCATTTGTGGTGAAAGGACATGATTCGAGAACTGGCAGAGAGAGAGACGGGGGGTCAACGAAGAGTGGCGAACACGCGTTGATTTTTTTTTTGTGTTTTCCCCAAATGTCAGCTGTAAAATCTATGTGCTCGGCCACGCCCACTAGCGTGCTGCGAAAACAAGTTGCCTTACTACCTTTGTGCCTTTTTCGTTACTTTACGTTTTCTTTTAGAAATTAATTTTATTTCCTTTTTTGCGCTCCATTGTCTCTTGATTTGCCTATTTTGCTTTACCTGCAACCCCTAATCAAGTGCGTAAATAAACAAATCAAATGTATTGGTGTTTATTTTTGGTTTAACAAGAAAATTGCTGGGAAAGCGATGTGACCGGTTGAGTATTAATTTGCTTGATGGCACAAAAAGCTGTTGTGAATTATTTTTACAAGGCATACAATTAGGCGTGTAAGAGCAATCATGGCTTGAATAAACAGCTTACTAATGGTAATTTATGTGATTTAGATCCTTAGGTTATGAATTAAGTGATGTCTCATTCAGCAGGAATTTTCCTTACTTGAAGAATAGTTGAACTTCTCCCCGAATACCAACTGAGTCTACAAAGCTTTTCCGGTACTACGAAATGACTCTCGCCATTTCCTTGTTCTCTTCGGCGACCACAGTAGCCTGGTACCCAACATAGGGTTACCTTGCTGCTCGCAACCAAATCCGAAGATTAGCAAAACACTGCTTTACGACTTCGAAGGCGATCATCCTATTGAAGTGGACTCTGATCACCCCGCTAGCCTGTCTGAAAAGGTAACTTAGGAGGCGACTTTCAACCCTTTTTAATAGTTTATTCTTGTACAGTTCAGGTTTGGCACTTATTTCCATTGCAATAGAAATTTCAGGTATGGGTCCATAATTATTTCCCCGCTGCTCTGTGTTATCATTCTTGACCCATCTGCGTAGCAATTTTCAGATCTGAGCTGCAGTTGAATAAGTTCTCATTGATCTTGTGACTGTGGTATATCCACTTTATTAACATTGAGCTTAGACCCTATCAAAAGTTCTTCAGCATGACCACATGATAGAATACTTAGTATGATTGAAACTTGGTATAATGAAAATGGGCTCACGGCTAACCAAACCACAACGAGTGTTGTACTCTTCACTAGAAGGAGAAGGT
>NW_016194768.1:0-3112 GCF_001687245.7 Rhagoletis zephyria | reverse complement strand
ATCACCCTAAAAACAAAGTGGTTCTAATTTGTGAGCGTCTACTGTATAAGCATTTGATGAATGTTGTTTTTTTATTCCTTTTCACTTTGTTTTCCTTCGAAACTGACTTCGAAAAATAACTGATAGCTGGCAATGCTGCATACATATGTTTCCGCAAGGGTTGCAGTATGCGGATTTTCCGTTCTACGTATCGTAGCTACAAATTACGAATTACGAAAATTCGGTTCGGTGTTAATTTTATTTTATTTTTTCAAACATTTTTCGACTTTTTCGAAAAAAATGTTTCGTTCGTTTTTACTTCTCAGAAACTCTAGAACTTTTGAAAAGCTACTCAGAACACATCTAATTTAATTTTTTTTTTTTTAATTTCACTTTTTTGACTTTTTCGAAATAAATGTTTTTTCTGCGTAGTTCTGTAGAACTTTTTGTTTCCTTTTCAGGAACTTTAGAACTACTGAAAAGTTCCTCAGAACAATTTTTTATTTGCCTTTTTGCCACATGTCGTATGCTGCGTGAATCTGGCATACACAATTTTCAAAGCAATTTTTTTGTCAAAATATCCAGAACTTTTTTCCCTTTTCAAGAACTCTAGAACTATTGGAAGGCTACTCAGCACAACTTTTTCTTGTCGTTTTTCGTCATACCGTATGCCAACTCCACAGACATAAAAAAATGTCAACGGTAAAATCTTTAAAGTAGGTATTTTAATTTCGTACTCTTACATGTGCTTCTATTGTCAGCTCAAATGCGCGTTGCGCATGCTTCAGTCTACGATATGTTCTTGTACCCGTAAATATTTTAATTCATTTTTGCGCTACTTTCTTGTTTTGCCACACAATGATTAGTAATCAGCAAATGTGCAGAAAGCCGTGTACAATCACGCGCAAATCTTCATCATATTTTTTAATCATTACAAAAGCAAAAAATTTATGTTGCACACCTCTTGTAAAGCTTTAGGCCAAGTCAAATGTTATAAGCTCGTTTCGCTTCACTACTCAAATTTAATTCTCAATAGTTGGCGTTGCACGCTGTTAATTGATATCTTTGGAGAACTTGAAATTGCAAGAAATACTATTAGCCAGCCCAGAATTCACAGCCAGCTGCTTAACTTTCGAAAAATTTTATTTTCTTTTAAGCCAATTGAGCGACCACCTTAACATATAACTTTTGCTTAAGTTATTTCAAATTTAGGTTAAAATCATTAATTAATTGTATACTTTACAGTTTATTACTTTTACAGCCGCACTCAGAAACGTTCCTTAAATTAGCTCTAACGGGCACTTAACTAATGATCATCAGATCTGTTAATTAATGTTTCCTCTCAGAGTTAAAAACTATGAAATAAAAAATTTTAGTATGGGCCCAGTTGCGGCCCTTCATTTTTGTGGCATCACTCACTTTTTTTCGTTCAGTTTAAAATAAAATATAAAAATAAGTATTTATATCATTTTGTGCGCACTGGCTCANATCAGATCTGTTAATTAATGTTTCCTCTCAGAGTTAAAAACTATGAAATAAAAAATTTTAGTATGGGCCCAGTTGCGGCCCTTCATTTTTGTGGCATCACTCACTTTTTTTCGTTCAGTTTAAAATAAAATATAAAAATAAGTATTTATATCATTTTGTGCGCACTGGCTCAACAGACGCAATGGCAGTGGCGCGCCATTCCAGAGATCCGAGTTCAAGTCCTAGAGCAGGAAAATTTTCTTTTTCTTTATTTATTTTTTTTTTTCTTGTTTAATTTTTATAAACTATTTTGATTGGATTTTTGTTTGCGTTTTTGACCTAATTTTCTTCTGATTGATAGATTTGATTGTTTTAAAAAGGAAACAAATTTTTTTTAATTTAATTAAATGGTCTGCTAAAAAACAAACAAGACCAATAACTGGCTAATTCTGGCATCTGTCTTTCAACTCAGCTCAGTCTTTCGAGAGACAAAAGTCTTTATATTTCGGTAACTATCTTTAAAGTCCTTTTCTGTATTTCGAATAACTATTTGAAAGATGTGCTAATAGTNTTTGCGTTTTTGACCTAATTTTCTTCTGATTGATAGATTTGATTGCTTTAAAAAGGAAACCAATTTTTTTTAATTTACTTAAATGGTCTGCTAAAAGACAAACAAGACCAATAACTGGCTAATTCTGGCATCTGTCTTTCAACTCAGCTCAGTCTTTCGAGAGACAAAAGTCTTTATATTTCGGTAACTATCTTTAAAGTCCTTTTCTGTATTTCGAATAACTATTTGAAAGATGTGCTAATAGTGTTATTATATTTATCGTTTAGCAATAAGTTTTCTAAAAACTAAACGAAATGGAAAATTTTTTTTTTTAAACACGAGAAATTAAAAATTTGAGAAACTGAAAGTGAAAGAAAAAAGATGAGTCAAAAATGTTTCCAAAAGTTAAATAAAATAAAAAATATGAATTTTTTAAGCAATAAAACTTAAAAAACATTCTAGTAAACAAAACTCATTGCCGAGGATTGAACTCGGATCTCTGGAATGGCACGAAAATGCTCTGCTCACTGGGCTATTGCCACTGGTACTGCAACGTTATCGAAATTGAGGTTTATTGACCCTGAACTCCAGGCATCGGGATTATGCCTGGCAATGCCTTCAAAGAAACCCCGTTTTTTCGCTCTCCTGTAAAATTTGAGGGCCGAAAGATAGGCGGACAGGACATCGACGATATGTATGTATGTACAACGTTTATTTGTAACCTAGTAGAGCTTTGTAGCCTATGCTGATACACGACAACTTTTGGCAAGCATAGGCCGTGGTGACCGAAGGGTGAGAGGAGCGCATATCACTCGGCAGGTCCAGAGTTCCATCCCTGGTCTGAGTAAAATACAAGAAACTTTTTTTCTAGTAGCGGTCGCCACTCGGTAGGAATTGGCAAACCTCCGATTGTATTCCTGCCATGAACAAAAAAAACGACTCATTAAAACCATTGGCCGTTCGTAGGCGGCATAAACCTGTAAGCCATATGTGTTGCAACATCAAAGCGCACAACCCAGTTCGGAGGAGAAGCTCGACCAAGCAATACAAATATGAGAGCGCCAAATATTTAAATCAAGGAATGAAACCGATTCAAAATAACGTTCCGGTTTGGGT
>NW_016194767.1:0-3112 GCF_001687245.7 Rhagoletis zephyria | reverse complement strand
CTTATGATCACATATATGTATCTCGCTAACCGTTCTAGCAATTTGTACCAAACTCGGTGTGGTTATTGTGCTTGCCAAATATAAGCAAAACCTTGAAAATTATTGAAATCGGACTAAAATTACGGCCGCTTTTCATATAACGGTAAATTTCAGAAATGCTTGAAACTTCAATATTTCGAAATTGAAGGACGCTAATTTACTTAAAATTGATACACCCGGCTTACCATCTAGCAGAAGGTTTCAGAAAGAAATCTGAAAAAACATATATTTAATACTTGCGCCGGGTATTTAATGTTCGGCTCCGCCCGAACTTAGACTTTCTTACTTGTTTTAAATTCATTTTTGGGCGTTTTAGCGCCACGCGGCACAGGGCTTCCCTTCCATATAAAATGTGGGCAAAAACGGAATTATGGACGGATTTAAATAAAAATTCGCTTCTTAGTAAAACTGGGGATGCTAAATTCAAAAATGCAATCCGTTTTGGGATAACTTTCATACTTTCACAGTTTGAAGTTTAAAATTCTTGTTCTTGTGGTTCTTGTGGCTTTCACATAGGTATGTATGTATAGGTATGTGTTCTATTTTCAAAAGTTAGGCATCAAATGACAGCGCTTGGCCCATAGATGTGCAATAAAGTTTTTTGTTTTTGAAAAGTGTTTCCACCTGTTACATATTTTATTAAAATTATTTAATAAGTTAAATGAATTCGATATTACAATATAGGTATCAATTGAACTAGTTTTGAAAATACTTTACGTCTAAATGACACGTAGAAGGGTTGCCACATGTTTAAAAAATCAAATTCACTTTAATTAAGGGAATAAGGTAACTGAAATATGTATATCAATATGAGTATCAGACAAATGAAAAAATTTTACATATTTAGCAAGAAATAATTGGAGAGCAAAAACACTCCTGAGCTAATTTAAGAGCCCCGTAATTTAAAGGGAATGTAATCAGAACAAATCACTGGTTGACAATGTATGTATTTGTAATAGAATAACAAATACAATGGCGAAATCCTGTGGTTTGACGTAATTATTATTTTAGTTTAACTAAATTCGACTTTACAAACAGGTGGAAACCCTATTCGTAATATTTTTAAGCTAAAACCATCTTAATCCTCTTTCGTCTGACTCCCTTATGGTGATACATATCTATTTCAATTACCTAATTCCTTTAATTCAAGTGGAATTTGATTATTTAAACAGGTGGCAACTCTCTACATGAAGCTGATACACATCTCGATTGATACCCATCTCTTAACAATTCATTTAACTTATAAAAAAATGTAATCTAATTTTTTAACAATCTAATTTTTTAACAGGTGGCAACTCTTAAAAAAAAAATAGACCTTATATTGTCCAAAGGTCAAGCTTTTTAATCTGACACTTCATTTTTGAAAATGGAACGAATCCTGCAGATCTCAAGGCACTGACAAAATCTGAAAAAATTATTTTATGCATTAGCGAAAACCGCATTCCTTCAGAAAGTGCACAAAATTAGCAGGTTTTTATGTCTTCCTTTGAAAGCTAAAAACGGGTACTATTTAATAAAATAATAAAAAATAACCTATTTTTATATATCCACTCAATTAAAATTTAGCATTTTTTGAAATTTTGTTTAAAAAAATTGTTTTTTTGGAACACCTGTGTTTAATTTTATTCCAAAATTTTAATTCCTGTAATTTTGCACTGTCTATATATAAGAATGTATTTTTGACATTTTTTTCTGTGAGGAGCTTATGCATAACTATGCTCTTATTAAAATTGTTAGTATAAAATTTGTCGACTTTACTCATATATGTAATACTTCTTTTCTTTCGTACGTGCTTATTGATATATCTGTACTGTAGTGTTTTCGGACGGTACTAGCTCTTACTGCCAATATAGGAGTATTACATATATGACTTTACTGGCTTCCTGGCGGCATATAATTAATTTTTCAGGTAAATGTCTATTTAATTCTTTTTAGTGGATAATACCAAGTCCCCACCAAAAAGTTAACCATTTCAAATCGAACTTAACCACATCGCTAACTATTGCTGTCCACACTGCGGTTTTTTGGTTTATAAAACAGTACAAATGTAGACAACAGTGTTCGGAGCTCCAAAACTCGATTCAGGACTAAATCGCTGCAAAAGTCGGGGCAAAACAAATTTTCCTTATTCGATTGAATTTTTTATTTTCGTTTCTGACATTAATTGTTTGACTTAAATATTTTCTATTCATGCAAAAATTAGAACGCGAGGCAATGTAAGGATAATATGTTACATATTTAGGTAATTTTTAGCATTTTCTATAAAGTAGAACATTACTTTATTTTTTAAAGAGCAGTAGGATCTNCATATTTAGGTAATTTTTAGCATTTTCTATAAAGTAGAACATTTCTAACACTTTATTTTTTAAAGAGCAGTAGGATCGAAACCTTTTCTACTTTATATAAATTTCATTCTACATATCGTCGATGTTTTTGCAAAACTGCCTATCGCCCAATTGCAAAACCGTCTATCTTACGGCACTCAAATTTTACAGGAGAGCGAAAAAACGGTATATTCTTTGAGGGCATTGCAATGACAGGCGGTATTCTCTGTAGCTATGATTTTACAAATCTATTGTTTTAATAACGATTTAACGATTTTTATGCATTAATATCGACGCTTGGAGTTCAGGGTTACCAAATCTCATTTTGCCACAACGGCGATTTAGGCGGTTTTGCAACCGGTCGATAGGCGGTTTTGCAAAAACATCGACGATATATTTTTAAACAACTTAAGTAAAGTTCTGCAATTTCTACAGCCATACATCAAAAATTAACGAGGTTACTTTATTGACGCATTGGTATGAAAGAATTACTTTTTAACAGTAAGATTTGGCTAACTTTCAATTTTTTTCCTGAAACCGGTGGGGAACACTCAAAAAACGGCCCTAAGAGGGGCATAAAATGAATGCAAAAAATGGAATAGATTTGAAGTCAAGCGGAGTAGATTTCAAATTTTTTCAAAAATCGGAGTAAATCTGATCTGATCTTAGTGAAGTCCAAACACTAGTAAGGAACAAATTGTTTACATTTTAACGCTAATAACCCACAGATGGCGGGAAAACACAGGGTT
>NW_016194766.1:0-3112 GCF_001687245.7 Rhagoletis zephyria | reverse complement strand
TAGCAACAACGGGCCGGCATAATGTCTGTCTGTTCCTGTACTTAAGTAGATATTTTTCTTTACATATATTTTTACTTACATTCATTTTGGCACGTACCTAGCACAACCCGTTGAATACTAGTGGGATTCATGAAACGTCGCAAAGTTGTTGCAAATGGCGCATTTGTCGCCATAGTAAGTATTTGAGCAGGCAATCATTAGTTGCGTTCGATAACAAAATTAGCCAACACCAGCCAACAATCAAAATCAAGAGCGTAAGCGAAAATTCTCTCCCAAAGAGAAGAAAAAGCAAAAAAGTAAACGAACAGGAAATTAGCCATCACTTGCAAAAACCGGAAGAAGAAGACACACCAGCTGACTTNAATTTTGTTTGTTTACAAAAATTGCAACCATATGTTTTGTGATCATATGTTTTCGTGTTGGATAATTTTTGCTGACTAAAATTTTGCCAGTACAAAATGAACGCTTCTCTTGCATCAAAATGAACGCTTGCTCTCTCAATTTTTGTGTGTTGGATAATTTTTTGTCGTTATCGAACGCCATCCAGTAAAATTTTGGAAAAACTATTACAAATTTTTGACTTGTCGAACGCAACTATTGCAAAGTCAAAGTCGCGAAACACATGTTTTTTTATTGTCATCAAATACTTCAAGAAAAGTATATAAGTTAAGGCTGCTTCGAAATATAATTGCAAAAACATTTCTGAGAATAAGAAGCGCGCGATATTTAAAAAAAATTGTACATTTTCAATCCGGAGAAGCGATATGTCGTTCATACAACTTTATGCGCAACATTGCCATTTCGCCAAAAATGCCACTTTGCGACGTTTTATGAATCGCACTACTGTAAAAATATCATAGTCCGAGTGTCGGCGAATTGAGTGCAACAATAAGAAAAACAATGAGGCATAAAATTATAAACGAATCCCAATGTGCTATTATTTACACTGTTTACAATTACACTAAATAACAGAATGCACAATGAAGGAGAAGTGAAACAAAAGGAAGGCAACTCATTTCGTACTATTTACTTTATGGTAGACGATAATTGCAAAACGAGACATGTTGTATACATACAAATATGTATCCACTCAACCAGAGCCAAAGCGAAAATCAATGCTGTAAACTTTTCCACTGTAAACACTACATATGTACATACCCCTTTAATGAATTTTTCTACAACTTAAGTGAACGCATGCACGGAGAGCACTCCTATGCAGTGCCCGAAGTTCGAAAAAATTAATATTGGTGGATTTTAAATAAAGTAACGAACAAAAGTATTAGCACAGTGGCAATAGATGCAAAGTTTTTAATTCTAATTTATTTACAATATTTTTTTTTTATAAAAAATACATATCGTACTACACCCCAAAACATAAAAATAAAATCTCTAACCTTGTACAAAACTCAAGAAAATTTTTTAGAAATTTTTAAATATGCAGTTTTATAGGCCCATTCAAGTTTCGTAGTGCAAGTTTGAAGTTGCTAGCAAATCGCGTTGATTTTTAGAAATTTTTTTAGTGGAATGTTATGCTCATTTTCTCCATACAAAAAGTAATTGTCGAAGACCTAAACTGGGCCCTACTCACAACATCCGTTGTCGAATGAAACTCGATTCGAATCGAATTAAATAGCTTTTTTTCTCCCATTCAATTAGATTTGAAAAATCTAACTCAGTGCCGAATGCTCAAAAAGAAATTTCTTATAAAATAAGGTTCTATCTTTGATATCCTGATTCGGGCCCCGTATTAATTTAATAGGAGGGAGACTCCAATTCCAACAATTATGCTGCGTCAAAGTTAACTTTTCATTTTTATTTACGGTGTGTTCGATGACAAAATATGTATGTTCATCTAAATCTTGTTGTGATTTCTTTCGGCAAAATATTGGTAGATTTTTAGGCTTTGTTGGTAAAAATTGTATAAAATATAATATAGCTAAAAAGTTGGTAAATCTAGCAATAATGTGGTAAAGTCCGTACACTGCTCCTATGCATATTCACGACAATAGCCATTTCAAATAATTAATTTCTGTAACTATTTATGTTTATGGATATCTTATATTGGGTGCCAACGCTTCTGAAATGAGCCTACTGTTTGATATCCCATACTAAGCCCTAGAAACAACCCAGTCGAAGATCAATTCATCATACTATGCGAGCTTGCTGTTGGCTGTTGGTCTGCCTAACCTTTTTGCACGTAGCTTTGTTGGCTCTTATCGGTTTGCAACATTGTTGGCCGTGCGCTCTACTTTTTCTCTTTCTCCTTATATAAATACTTGCTTTATGCACATTCCAGTTTTTATGTAAATGCATTTTGCTCGTCAATTCATTGATTATTTTTCACATTCGTCACACGCAACTGTTCGCCTAGTTTGTTCGTTGGTTTAGCCGGTCGGTCTGTTTGTCTGCTGGTTGGTCGGTCGGTCGGTGGGTCGGGCGGACGATCAACCGATTTGTTAATGGTGGCCATGTGAAGCTCATTGCACTTTGTGCAGCAAAAATGCGTGCAACTTTTCTCGACATCGCACGAGGCCGATCCGGCGCGGCCGTCACGAGACTGTGTTTACGAGCGCACAGTCGAGCGCTGTCGAACTTGGGCAACGGACATGCGTACAAATATCTACATATGTATATCGATGCAATGACATTCCTGTGCATCCACCCTGCTGTCTGGCTGGTAGTGTGAAGTGTGCAATGTGCAATACAGGGTGCCAGCGTGCGAAGATCCGAAAAATTTAAACAATACCAAAAACAGTCACGTACATATATTAAGCTAAGCTATTGGGTTATTAGTTGCTAATTAGCACCACTATTCTCTCTTTAGTTAGTCGCTAATTACGTGTTAAAGATACAAGCGACCTGCTAAATTGATATTCAACCTAGCACATCACGATGCTTTATCTTCTGTTTTTGATAAGATATCGGAGTGTTTCAAAAGGCGTATTTAGTTGCTATTTTACCAGCATATCAGCCGCCACACTACCCTACTATACTTTTGGCTACGCAAACCTTACCACCACTTTAAAAACGAGGTAGAATTTTTTAAGTTAATAAAAATAATAGTTTTTTTTTTATACATAAGTAGTTCAAACTGTAATAAAAACTATATGAA
>NW_016194765.1:0-3112 GCF_001687245.7 Rhagoletis zephyria | reverse complement strand
TTTTTGACAGACTTCCTTTGTCCTTGGGAACACTTTAGGCTATATTTTTCTCAGGCTTAACATTTTCAAGTAACAAATTTCAAAATTTGTTGCCACTTTTCGTGCGGTCCCGCCTTGCCGCAGTAAATCTATTATTTACATTTGTGGTTCCTGATTAACTATGTTATTTACAGGTGATCACTTCTTCAATAAATTACAATATAGAAAAAATACATCTGACTTCCAACAAAGTAAGAGAGAACTGTCAAATGCAAAACTGAGAGTGAGTGCAAAACTGTAACATCTGCCTTAATTTACATTTTTGTCTTCTGGTTTTTTTATTGTTGTTGTATTGACTTCAAACCGTTATGAGAGAGGAAGTAGGGATGTACCAACCAGAATATACAACAAAAGGATGAAAGTCGTTAGAACTTGGAAATTTAGCGGTGGCTGAAATAAAAAGTGTTACACCATGTTACAGTTTTGCTCGTCACTGTACATATTGTCACCATTAATGCAAATCTCGCCATTTCAATAGAAAATGCTTGCAGGGCTGTTCTCTGTCCCGTTGTAATTTATGGGATCATCCTTATGGAGCGTTCAATCTACATTTTTATGCTTGTGTTTTCAATTGAAAATATGGACCTTTTTCCGTCTGATTATTTTAATCATTCATTTATTTTTCTACTAAATAAATAATGTAGTTTACCAACATATGTAGCTGAAAGGTTTTGCACGTGTCCATATATTTAAACATAATAATTACGTCAATTTGAACAACGCCGGCGATGCCTTCATTTCCTACATATGTAGGTATATACTTTAGGGTGGTCAAAAAAGTTTAGAAGACTAAGCTCACCCCTAAGATTTTTCTAAATGTATAAAAGAATAACTGTTTTTTTCTTAAAACAAACAGATTTAGAACTACATCAAAGACCACGAAGTTTTCCATGTATTTTATATGGGAAAAAACCTGTTTCGTGTAAATGGTATAGAATTCTTGAAAATCAATATTATTCCATCGGAGACTTCTAATAATAATATCCGAATATTTATTTTACCAATTTTCAATACTAACGAACGGCCTATAAAAAATATTTATTATTAAAAAATTGTTAAATAAATAATTGGGTATTATTATTGAGAGTCTCTAAAATTTTCCGATTGAAAAATATTGATTTTCAAAGAATTTTATACATTTCCATGAAAAACTGTTTTGACCGCTTTGAGCGACCTCTAAATATTTTTTAATTTGAAAATAAGAAAAAACCGGGATATAATTTGTTCGATATAAAACAGTCCTAGGGAGTAAGAGCATTAAAATTACGACTTCCTTTTTTTTTACCACCCTAATGCACATACTACAAAAAAGAAAACCAATATCAAATTAACACACATTCATGCAGGCATACATAGGAGAATATGCATACAAATTTTATGTAAATAAGTTAAAGGCAATCCAGCAACCTGCCAAGCGACTTACCATTCGAGCACAAAGCGTCAAAATTTATTTGTGTCAGAAATAAAGAGACAAGATTTTGCTTAACGGTGGGAAAAGCCAAGAAAGTCATAAAAATAGCAACCGATGTAGTTATGAGAAATGGTTGAAGTAAAAGATGGTTGAAGAATGGTATTGTATTGTGAAATGTTGGCTGATTCGCATGCTGGCAGAGGCGCAGCGGGTGAGCATCCACTGCGAGGGGTTATGATCAAATGTGCAGTGAAGCGATAATAAAAATAATTATGGAAAAATATTTAGGTATGAGGAAGTATGAAACCATTTTTATTGTAATCTTTGTTTATGTACATACATACATCTATACATATCTAATACATAATTTGTTGACTGCAAAACAAAGACGAGTAATGTAGTTCTTGAAGCGAAGAGCAAATGTACGAGTACTATAGCCTCCCTATAAGCTATGAAATGTATTTCCTGAGATGTGTAAACTGGACTGTCGGGACAGTATAAAAGCTTGGCGGATTTCGTGTTCTGTAAAGATATTTTTATGAAAAAGTTTGCTACTCCCCCACGATACAAATACGTGACAAAACTGTAACCTTCAAAAACGAAGAGAGTTTTTAATAGAAATAACAAAACACGATTCAAATCAATTTAAAATAAAATAACATTAACCTCTTAAAATATACTTAACTAAACAGAAATAGATTTAAAAAAATCTAAAATTTAAATCACGTTTTGTTTTAATGAAATTCATGGCTTTGTTAAATATTTTTTTGGACATTTGATTCGATATTCCAAATTCTATTGAATTCTAGCTTAAGAAAGTGCAAGTTTGAAGTAGCTCAGGATTCGATCTAAGTTTTGATAATTTTTTGCTGATGGTGTCAAGCATTTTCTTCAATACAAAGTAGGTTTTACAATTTTTTTTTTTTTTTGTATGAAAGAAAATAATAACACCAACTTAGCTACCTCAAACTTTCACTTTCTGAAGCTAGAATTTAATGAGCTATAAAACTGAGTACTTAGAATTTTACTATAAAATCTTAATACAAAGTTTGTTATTGCTGTAAATTATTATTTTTTTTTAATTTTTCCAATTTTTCTACAATGTTTGAAATTTGGACTTATATGGTTTTCGTTAGATAATGAGCTGTATTAAAATAAAAAAAAAGTGTTTTCACGTGACGAGTAATACAATATCGTATGTGGCGATTTGAGCCCTAATCTGGCTTTATTATAGCTTTTATTTTATTTTTAGCGCTGAGCGCTTAAAAGCGGACTGTCCGATGAGCTATAATAAATTTATTAATTGCGCAGTCCTTTTGGGAAATTTGTTAATGCAAATACTTTTTAAAAGTATGAAGATATTTAAAGAAAATTGTTTGTACATCACTATCATATAAGTGATTTGTGTTATTTATTATATTCGTTTTTAAAATAAATTTTTTTTTTTGCCGATTTCATGAATTTTATAAAAAAAATTTAGCGATTTTTTTCGGAAATGGGCTCTTATCTTTTTAAACAATCTGGAAAGAAAATTTTTGAATATAAAATAATTTATTGGCTTTTGTGTACAATGATATGCACACTCATGTTAAAGTGAATAACACTTTTGTTTCTTTATGAACTATGTATATTTTATTTATATAGAAAATATTGTTAAAAACA
>NW_016194764.1:2277-3112 GCF_001687245.7 Rhagoletis zephyria | reverse complement strand
TTGGTGAGTTAAAATTGGGACAGAACTAATTGAATTCGAAGATAAAAAAGTTTGCAATATGAAGTTACCTACAAGGTAAATAGTAGTATCCACTCATAAAGAAAATACGAATGGAGAACATTCTTGAAGTTGTCTTTATTCAAACACCAGCAAATAGAAATATGTAAGCTGGGACTGAATTCCACATATGAATAGTATTGATGAAGAATGCATACAGAAGTCAGATACATACTACATACATATGCATATATGGACATATGTTTTTTTTTTACGAGAAGGAAGCATCGAAAGCCTATATCCGTCAGTCGACGCCAATTGGAAATACCAAGTGAAGCTAAGTGTTTCTCCACTTGGTCTTTCCAACGCAGTGGGGGCCTCCCCCTTCCTCTGCTACCACCAGCGGATTCCGAGTTGAATACTTTCAGAGTTGGCGGGGTCACCGTTCTTGTGGATTTGGCAGAGCACACTTAAATTCCAGTCGTCGAACATGCGTTCATCTAACCATATTCTGACCAAGGATTGATGCATGCACCTTATCAACTCCTCGCCGCCGTACATGAATAGCTCAGATGGCAGGCCGTCAGCTCTAGAAGAGCTCTTGTTTTTCAAGCACGCTATTGCTATTCGAACCTCGTCATAGTCATGTGGTGGAACATCGACTGCTTCATCATCGACCGGGGGTCGGGTTCGTCTTCTCCACAACTTTCAAAGCTTTTACCATTTAGTTGGGTGGAAAATTTAAATATGTTCTGGACATCAGTTACTAGGTCGCCATTGTTGTTCTTCCGTATACCGCCTAACTCTCTGATAGAATTTTCGGGCGTTTTTCCTGTCG
>NW_016194764.1:0-2267 GCF_001687245.7 Rhagoletis zephyria | reverse complement strand
TCCTGTCGGCCAGCATTTCAAGCTCTTCGCACTCACGCATTTCGGCCTCTCACTTCTTAATGCGTCTCGCTTCCCTCTTCAGCTCCCTGTAACGGTCCCACATGGCTCGCGTTGCAGCACCTTTTTTCTCTGGAGCTTCTTGACACCACTCATCGTACCAGTTGTTCTTTCGGGCTCACTGAAATCCGACTATTTCTTCGGCGGCGGTACTTAAAGAACGAGGAATGTAGTTCCACTGCTCGCATATGTCGGTTTGTTGAAGAGTGCTCTCTGAGAGCAGGTGTGAGAGTCGAGTACCGAATGCGTTGGCCGTATTTTGTGATTTCCACTTTTCGACGTTAACTTACCTTGCATTTTTAGGCGCACATTTTTTGCTGCACAGAGGCGGGTGCGTATCTTGGCTGCAACAAGATAATGGTCAGAGTCGATGTTTGGGTATCGGAGTGTATGTACGTACGTCTGAAGTCGAATGTCGATCAGCCCCAGTCCGTTGCCGGACGTTTCGTCGTGGAGGCTGAATTTTCCGGGGGTGGTTCCAAAGATCCCGTCCTTGCCCACCCTGGCATTGAAGTCGACAAGCACGATTTTGATATCATGGCGGGGGTAGCGCCCTTATATGAGCTCCAAGTGCTCATAGAAAAGATCCTTGGATGCCTCGTTCTTCTCTAGACGTCACAAGGTCCCAGACATACTTTGCCTTGCCCCGTCCAACGCATTTCTTGGACGGCGGTGAAGTCGGCTTTTCTCCTTACGGGAAGGGTCTGGACATTCCAGTTGAATTCCCAAATCGTAGTCCTTTAAATGTTTGCCGTGGTCGTAATCAAAAGGATCTTATCATCCAAGGCTTTGTCATCATTTTTCATTGGAGCCTTTTTTTACGTGGCGGCTCCCTAACCTAGGGCACAACCCATTTCTGGGCAGGGGTGGATTCGCAACCGAATACACCTTTATATAGCGAGCCGTTTACTACAAGACAGACAATCTCTTGCAGCTGCACCTACTGGTGAACAGACGCTGCAGACTTCAGTGAGCCCTTAAACCGAATAAGTCGGAGTGGCCCCACCGAAGCTCCCTCTCTTTCTGCCGTGACCCAAGGCTCCACTCGGATTGGTTACCGCATCTCGCACATGGGTTGCTCACGTTGCCCAGAGTGAGCGAACGAGGACGCAAGAATCGGGATTGAGTATAGCCGTGCAACTGTAACTGCATACCCAGCACAATAACTACACCGCCATTGCACTCCTCCTGTACCAACGTCACCACGGTTTGAGCACTAGGCTCGCACGTTCCTTCCGGTCGACTGTGCCCAGTGCTGTGCTACACCTAGTGGGTTTTGCCATGCCTTGATTAAAGAGAAACACCTTTTTATTTAAATATATCTTATATACAAATACAACCTTTAATTTCGTTCTTATAAACAGTAAGAAAAAATAACTTAAAACTTTGGCACGCCTAAAGCTGCTTTTTGTCGATGGTATTGCATTGAGAAAGCTTACGCAAGGAACAAGTCTCAGGGCGTATGTATACTGCCTCTACGATTAGAACGGCATAGGTCCCAGACCGCGCTTACGCTTTAGTTGGGGAATTTCACGTTTTCCGTACTGCAGGGAATAGGGAAAAACTACGCCAGAGGGCGCCCATAAATCACGCAAGTGAGTACTTTAGTAACTCCCAGTAGTGCAGAGAGAGCCGACGGTGACTACCGTCTAGGACATTGCCTTGCAAAAGTTATCGATAAAATACACTGCAAGTAGTCGGTCGGTAATTGACGGAGTTTGTAGTCACTCCCCCATACTGTAGGGTTGTTTGTGGTAGTGCCCACCTCTGTTTTATACGTGCACGTGATTGTTATACTCTTTGAGCGTGTGCTCGTTCTCTGCCCATGCCAGTATGCTGAATGGAAAAGTAATAGCTGCAATGTGAAGTCAGCCAAATCTGGCAGTATGAGGGGCATGTAACTAGATGTTGCGAGCTATTCTTTTGGAGATTTTTGGCGATCAAAATTAGCAATAGCACATATTGGAATGCAGGGCAGCAGTATCGATAACATTAATTGTATGACAAATTGCAGAGAATTTACAATCACTTCTGGCCGAAATTTGGTAGTGAATTAGTTAACCTGCTAATGTTAACCAGTGTTAAAGGGTGCAAGTATTCTCAAAATGTGTCTAGTTTACATGTTCATCACAATCAAAGCCAGGATTCCGCAATAATCTGCATTGTTCAATTACTAATTGCTTATAGTTTAAACAAAAACAAAAAAAAAA
>NW_016194763.1:0-3112 GCF_001687245.7 Rhagoletis zephyria | reverse complement strand
CGGGTATTTAATGTTCGGCCACGCCCGAACTTAGACTTTCTTACTTGTTGCATAAATCAATTCGTTTTNATCCCATATAACGGTAATTTGGAGAAATACGAAATCTTCGATAAATCCGTAAATATTGAAGCTAATTTATTCAAAATTGATGCTTGCAACAATTCTTTATCAGGAAATACGCTTATCATAAAATTTTGGAAAATGGGCGTGGCACCGCCAACTTATGATCACATATATGTATCTCGGTAACCGTTCTACCAATTTGTACCAAACTCGGTATGATTATTGTGCTTGCCACATAGAAGCAAACCGCTGAAAATTATTGGAATCAGATTAAAATTACGACCACTTATCATATAACGGTAAATTTTAGAAATGCTCGAAACGTCAATATTTCGAAATTTAAGGACGCTAATTTATTCAAAATTGATACACCCCGGCTTACCATGTAGCGGTAGCTTTCGGAAAGGTGAAAAGGCATATATGTGATACTTGCGCCGGGTATTTAATGTTCGGCCACGCCCGAACTTAGACTTTCTTACTTGTTGCATAAATCAATTCGTTTTTTTGGTTTCGGTAGGGGTAAAATTTGCGAAGCTGTAACGCATAGCCCAGCAGAAAATTTCGAAAGGCTGAGCTGAGAAAATTTTTAATTAGAAGCACCCTGTGTTGACTTGCTATTACAAATGGGTGCACACATTTAGGCATATGCACAGTAAGAGGAAAAGCGGTACATATGATTATTACTTCCGATTATGCAAACACCGCGCATGAATACGGCTATGTACCTATACGTACGGAAATTTGATGCTGTTGGTGGCATGTGCTTGCTGCTGTGTATACATGCCAGTATAAATGAACCTTCATTTCCATTTAACACGCGTGGTTTCTCAGAGCGTATGCGTAATCTAACCATACACTTGTACTACTGCTGAATGCATTTGGCTGTATTAATGTTTTAAACATACAAAAATGCATTAATCGAACAGTATTAAAGCATTCTTACAAGATATGTATTCCCATATGTAAATGCTACTTTTCTGATACATTCTAATATACGGGGACATACAAAAAAGTAGCATTTACATATGCAATTGCATATCTTGTAAAAGACCGTTAGTGCTGAAATTAGTGTCGCACAACACGTCCGTTCACTAAAATTTTTGTACTAAATTGAAAATATTACAAAAATCCCACTTCAAATTTAGAAGAAATGTACTTAAAACAACAACGTACGTTCGCTTGCAGTTCGCTAGAATTTGAATATATTTGTGGAAATTCATGGCTACGCATGAATTGTTCACACTAATTCACTCATACAGCAAGCATTCTTCATGAATGCATACAACCGATTTCTACTGGGTTTGTATGTTTTTTTTTTCTGGGATGACGCCCGTGAAGAGGGAACTCTCATGAGTACTACTATACCGGCATAGTAGTATGCACGACTTGCAGCCTCACAGCTACACCTGCGTACTAAAACCTCTCCACTAACCACTCTCCCCGCGGCACTGCCATTTAAGGTATTACCTCACGGGGCTGGTTGGCCAGCAGGCTCGCTACGTAATTTAACCGGTTCTAGCTTGTTCAGATCGCCTTAGATCTTTAAGAATTCCAGAGATATGTACATTTTATGCCAGTTCTCTGCTGATTTTAACATGTAGTCTACAATGTTGCTACCCTGTAGTATATTTCGGGTTCCAGGGGCATAGCGAGGGCAAAAGAATACTATGTGTTCCGCGTTTTCAGCAAGGCCTGCGCAAGTCGGACAGTGTGGGGAATCTCCATGCACAAATCTTTTTAGATACTCTCGGTAGGGGCCATGTCCCGAAAG
The DNA here is from genome assembly GCF_001687245.7 of Rhagoletis zephyria. Taxonomy (NCBI): domain Eukaryota; kingdom Metazoa; phylum Arthropoda; class Insecta; order Diptera; family Tephritidae; genus Rhagoletis; species Rhagoletis zephyria. Next base: position 1,278 of record NW_016194763.1, on the reverse strand, counting down.
AAACTGTGTCAAGTAGTAGTTTAAATCTCCGTGGGCTCTTTCCAGCCAGTTTTTAATGCATGGAATAAGCTTATGAGTCCACCTACCCTTTTCCGATTCATCCCAATGCTTTTGCCAGATCTCCATAGAGCGACATCTTTCCTGCTCTATAAATTCTTTTCGGTTTAAACTGGTACTTCCCGCAGATATCCGCTTATACACTCTTTGCATCTCGTTTGCCAGGACATCTACGGGAATCAGTCCGGCAATTACGAAGGATGCTTCGTCAGATATGGTTCGGAATCCATAAATAGTCCTTAGTGCGCTTAGGCGATACACAGATGGGAGTATCTTCGCGTGTTATTTTAGGCTCATTGCTTCAGCCCAAATTGGAGCACCGTAGAGTAAGACTGAGCTGACCACTCTACTAAGCAATACCCTTCTACTATGTTTGGGACCGCCGATATTTGGCATCATTCTAGATAAGCATGCCTGTAAATTCGATGCTTTCTTTGCTGCATACTCCAGGTGGACCTTAAAGTTTAAACGGCCATCAATCATTACCCCCAAATAATTGATTGCGGCCTTTGATATTATAGTTTCTGATCCAACACTGAGTCTTATTGTCTCTATGGCCTTTCTGCTACTTATCAATACTGCCTCTGTTTTGTGATCAGCGAGTTCTAGATATCTTGATGATAGCCATGCCTTCACTCTCTTTATTGCTTCGCTGGCTTTCCTTTCAATATCCTGTATATGCTTCGCTACTATTACTACAGCTATGTCGTCTGCGAATCCTATTATTTTTGCCCGAGGAGGCAAATCGATGCATAGAACCTCGTCGTACATTAAGTTCCACAGGAGAGGCCCGAGAACGGATCCTTGGGGTACGCCTCCATTGAGGGTTCCCCAGATTGCTTATTTCCCCTTGGGTATTAGGACTAGGTTTTGGACCNGGTATTAGGACTAGGTTTTGGACCTTCCATCTTTTCGGGAAAATGCCCTCATTAAGACAAGTCTGAAACACATTTACAAATAAATCTGGCCTCATTTTAATTGCAGCTTTTAAAGCCTTGTTGGGTATTCCGTCTGGTCCAGGGGCTTTTCCGTCTTGGATCTTCTTGCATGCGGACTCTAATTCGTTAACCGTTATAACTGGGACATCAACAATTTCGTATCGTGTACAGTTTGGTACGACTTCTTCCCTTTGTGGAAATAGAGTCGTTATTATATCGCGCAGCCTTTATGGACACGTGATACTCGGTGCTTTCTTGCCCTTAGTTTTTGCCATTACTACTC
>NW_016194762.1:0-3113 GCF_001687245.7 Rhagoletis zephyria | reverse complement strand
AATTGAATTACCCTATGACCGTCAATCTACGGATTTCCCAGCACATCGATCAATGGGCGAAAACTAAGGGTTTTTTAAAAGCAGCCTTCGAAGTGTACCTCAGCGCTCCCTCGATGCACAGTGCCGCTAGGCGCTGAACCTTCTACATTGGCCCGAGGCATAAGAACTTTTTTGCGGCATTCCAGCACACCAAAGCGCCATAGAGCAGTATTGGGCTGACTATTGCTGTATAACACCAATGCATCAGAGCAGGTGACAAACCCCAAGTGACTCCCAGCATTCTTTTACATGCACTGGCCTTCTTCTCTCTTTCTTCAACATTGCGCATCCACAGCTGCTTACTATCCAATACTACCCCCAAATACTTTGTATGGTCTTTAATTGATAGCTCGGTGCTACCTCTCCTCGGGGATCTCCACACTGGGATCTTATATCTTTTTGTGACTAAACCACTGAACAAATCGACAAAAATAAACTTCGGGTTGCTGGTGAAGCACGAAAAACTACATAAAGGACGATTACATGTGCAAAATGTGATGTGGGTTTATGTTTGAAATGTTTTGCTACTTTTCATACTAAAAATTAACTTCTTTATCCGCTATGCACGTAGAATATGCATATATTATCAACAAATGTATTAAAACTTATAAACAATATGTCTATTACTTCATATTTTAACCAAATACTGCCCTATAACAATTCATCGGGAACACGCCCCGTGTTGCCATATGGCAACGGCCGATATCGGGGGAACTATACTACTCCCAAAGCTTTCCTTTACCTTAACGCTACTTTTACCCTGTATATAGATGAAACCAAAAAAAACGAAAAAAAATTAATCTGGGACAATTTGGGTTAAATGTGTTAACTTTTTTTATTATTACTTAAATATACTGATAGTATCTTAAATTGATCTCAAACAGTGATTTAAAAAATTGTATATAGTTACATAGGCAGTTACTGCTGTACCAAATACAGTCACTTACAAAAATATTTTGCATCGATTCTTTTTGCAATATTCAAAATATTTTTCATGTTATTTTTTTGTTAATTAAAAAAAATATATAGCTCATTTTACAACAAAAATCATGTAAATCAAAATTTCACTTTTTAGAGAAGAAGATTAAGTTCACCATAAAAATATCAAACTTTTTAATCATAATTTAAAAAAAAAATCTATTATGCAGTTTTATAGCCCATTCAATTTAATACAATAAAGTGCAATTTTAAAGTTGCTAAAAACTCCCTTGATATTTGAATTTTTTTCACTGAAGAAGTTGGGCATTTTCTTCCTTATAACGAATTTTTTTGTGGCAAAAAAAAATTATACAAAATGTTAACGGGATGTTTTAGCAACTTTAAAATTGCACATACTATTTTTTTAAATTAACAAAAAAATATTCTGAATATTGCAAAAAAAAAATCTATGCAAAATATTTCTCGGAGTGACCGTATATGCATTTGTACTTGTAGTACAAAACCTATGTTATAAATTAATGAGGATATGTACTTACATACATATATGTTTGTCAAATTTTATGTTTGTTTTTTGTTGATTGAAAATACTGATTTATCGCCTTAATAAATATGTAAATGAATTACAATAAATTGTACTTTTTTTGTTATATCAATCTGATTTAAAATACTATAATAGGATGATCACAGATGTGTTGCACTTTTACCTGAATTTCGGTAGGTACTGAAGAATTATATATACACCCAGTATTCCAGTTCGTTTGGAAGGCACTACACCCCCTTTTCGAATAACCCCGAATTTTTCTCCATGAGTATGCGATGGATTTCATAAATATATCTCCATATCAAGTTCCAGTACTCTATCATGGGCACTTCCAGAGATATGCAGTATGAAATTTTCGTTTTTATGGGAGGTTTCATGCTTACTTTCCAATAGCACCAATTTTTCTCCATGAGTATGCGATTTCTTTCTTATATCTCCATAACAAGTTCCAGTACTCTACGATAATTACTTCCAAAGATATGAAATATAAAAAAATCGGTTGTCCCCTTTTCAATCGCCACACCTTTTCTTCATCAGTATACGGTTGATTGTATATAGATACATACCAAGTTTCAGTATTCTAATATGAATACTTCCAGAGATAACCAAATTGAAAAATTCAGTTTGTATGGGAGGGAGGTGCCTCGCCTCTTTTTCCAACAAACGCCAAAAATACTCTACGGACTATTATAATACCTTCCAAATATAAACAAACAATTTAATAAAAATCGGTGAAGCAGTTTCGGAGGAATGCGGCAACAACCACCATGACACGAGATTTTTATATCTTTACTAATATTATAGACCCGAAATTGAGTTTGTTGGTTTGCTACGCTTTCACGCTTTAAGAACTCAACCTATCATCATGAAGTTTTGTACGCTCCTGCCATTTAGCCCAACTTAAAATATAGGATACATTTAATCTCGATTAGACAAGGGGCACCGCCCTTACAAACGGAATTTTTATACCCGAGCGCACTGGTGCACAAGGGTATATTAATTTTATTCACATAACGGTTCGGCCAAAACGAATCGAGATAGATATAGACAAATGTACACATAAATGCTCAGAATGAATAGACAAGTCGATTAAGCCATGTCTGTCTGTCCGTCCGTCTGTCCGTCCGTCCGTGTACACGATAACTCGAGCAAAAATTGAGATATCTCAACGAAATTTGATGTGTAGGTTTCCATTAATTAGTATTGAAAATGGGCGAAATCGGACTTTAACCACGCCCACTTCCCACATAACGGTAATTTCCAGAAATATGAAAACTGCGATATTTTAGTAACTACTGAAGATAATTCACTCAAAATTGATATTTACAATAATTTTCAGACGAAAAATAAGAATATTATAAATTTTTGGAAAATGGGCGTAGCCACGCCCACTTATGGTTACATGTGTATATCTTGGTAACCGCTGCACCAATTTCTTCCAAACTTGGCACAGTTGTTGGCCTTGGTGCAGCATAGTAAATGGCCGAAAATTTAAAAAATTTGACAATAACCACGCCCACATCCCATATAACGGTAATTTAGAGAAATACGAAATCTTCGATAAATCAGTAAATATTAAAGCTAATTTATTCAA
>NW_016194760.1:0-3113 GCF_001687245.7 Rhagoletis zephyria | reverse complement strand
TTCTAATTTAATAACGACACTTTACCTGCGAATGACCAATGCATGAAAAACTTGACGGGAAAAAAATGCTGATTCACCTTTGTGTGGCCTTACGTTTGGGAGCTTTTAAGCTTGCAAAAACCGCTATGTTTGCACATGCAATTAATAAAGTCCACTTAAATGTACAATGAAGCGCGTAAATGCGCAGGCCAAACAGCCATAAAAAAATGCACAGACAAACAAATGGGAAGCGAGCGCCAGCAGTCGTTTTATTGTATGCATGCACATGTTTACATTACTCTACGTTTATAATAAAAAAAAAGCTGGAAAATACTTTTATTTATACATATATACATATGTACATGCAAGAGTGCTACGTTTACTATTATAATTTCCAACGATTTTTGTGCAGTTTTTTGGAGCGATTTTTAACTATACCATAAGTATGAGTAAGTAAACATAACTAGTACCCCGTGCTAAGGTATTTTCCAAAAAATTTTTTTGAAAACCCTTCCCAGTAGATACATAAATTCAGGAGTTAAAATCTCTACCAAAAGGCCTATTTGCGAGACATGAGGCCTTCCACTATGCACTCCTTTCCCCTTTACTTTTTGTATCCACTGTTTGATGACTGAAAATACTTCAGTTCTAACGGACTGTTGAATCAGATCAAAAGCTTTTTCGTAAAACCAAAGAAATCACAAAAATTTTAATTTTCAATTTATCAAAAATTCAACCCTAATTTTCAAGTTTTTTATAAAAACTCTTGATTGCAGGCCTGTTGTCCATTTCATTCGATATTATGTTTTCTCGATACATACATATAACCTAAAAAGCAATTTAATTTTGTATGAAGAAAATGTGAGTGATGAACACTTGTAGAAAGGCTTAAAAAATTTAAATTGCTTCATTTGTAAAACTTAATCTGTTTCAATGGGATGGATAATAAAGCTGCAATCAAACGTTTTTCTAAAAGAAATTTTGGTCAAACTCACTTCTCTTTTTAAACGACTTCCAAAAAAGGAGGAGGTTATCAGTTTGTCGGAATATTTTGGTTAAGATCCGATCAGTGGATCATGATAAATATATATATATATATATTTTTTTTATATGAGAGTCGAATTCGGTTTTGTTTTTGCTTAAAATTACTTGTTGATGTCAGTTTTCAAAGAACATCGATGTATCTCTCGCGGGTATTTTCAGAGATTTGGCTTATGGTGAATATCTGGTCTGTTTTGGATGTATTAGGTCTAAAGCCACACTGATAAGCCAATTTTTTCGTTTACGAAATACGCTCCATAAGACCTTACACGCCATTTTGAGATGGCTCAACCATGCGTTCTTCCAACTATACTGTACATAAGATTTGATGCGTTCGCCTTATCGAATCCTCGCTGCCGCACTTGAATAGCCCAGCTGGCAGGCCGTTCACCCCAGCTGCTTCGGTTTTTGAGCAGCGAAATTGCCACTTCTACCACTGCATGCAGTCAAGCTAGAAATACCTATCTCCCTACAGGCTCTAAAAAAGCAATTTGACTTTAGTCACAACAACGTCACATGACCTGAAATTAACGAAACTAATACTTAAACTACCAAGGAACGACTATAGACTTCTCGTTGGTCTCTTAACTGGTCACATTTTGTTAGCTTACCACGCCCTTAAAATGGGTTTGGTGAGTAGTGATAACTGTAAAATTGATCAAGAAACAGCGGAGCACATAGTTTGGGGAGGCGTTCCTCGTCAACCTCGAGCAAGCAATAAAAGGAGAGTTCCGCGAAATCCTAAAATTCGCTAAGAAGGTCTCTTGGATTCGCGAAATAGTGCCCGTCTCAGCTTCCAATATCAATCCTACACAGCTGGCGTTGCTTCCCATCGAAGCATGGCGGAATCTTTTCTCTCTGCAGCTTCGTGACATCCCTCAACGTTCTTTCGAGCTCGCTATAATCCGACTACGTCTTCGACGGTGGTACGTTATTATCGGGAAATGTGGTTGATCAGCCTCGGGCCGTTATCGGATGTTTCCTTGTGGATGCTGAATTTTCCGATGGTGGTCCCAACTCCAGCGCAAAACCCATTGCTGGACGGGATTTGCCTCGCTAATAAATGTACTTTTAGAATAACAGCAATAAGGATAGGTAATTGTAAACTATTTCTTGTGATCCAACCTAATGTACGCTTAGTTTTAGTAAAATCAAAGTGCTTTGTTGCCATGTTCTGAAACAATAAAAAACATAAAACAATAAAGCCAAATTAATCTTTGATAAGAATTCCACTGCAGCTTACAAAATTGTGGCTTCTCGGAAGTTAGTCTGAACTGCATCATGGCGTGCCGCCTCTGGTTGTGGAGTTTGTAAAGAACGAAAAGTAAAATTCTTTGCAGTTTAACGGTGCTCTGAAATTCCAAAAACAAAATGTCGAAAAACAAAACAAAAAAGGAAAACTTTGACAAATATACGCTCAGCAAGTTATTAGCGCAGTACCTACTTACAGGAATGTAAAAGTATGCTGGTATGTACAAATGTATGTATATACATAAGTTAAATATGTATGTTCATATATATTGTAAATACATGTGTGTACAAACTATATATTGCACATTTATTTATCAAAATTTTGGTACATAAGTATAGCATATAAAAGTTATGTGCATAAATAATGCAGCAAATTAAAATCAACTTCTGAGGAAATATTTATGCCCATTTAATATTTTATTATAGTTTATTAGTAAGTTTTCCCGATGAGGAAAATTGTTTCATTTCCTCGGCTAAGTGCCGCCACAGTATCGCAATAATGAAGAAAACGGCGGGGCAGAGAGAGAGTAAGGCAAGTAAACCCGATTGCTTCGCTGTTTGTCCGGCTGCTAGACAACTCGCCCGGCTCAATGGTTTTTGCTATATAAATACAAACTGCTAGAGTTTAACTCGATGGCCAATTGAGTGGTGTGGCCAAATGGTTGGTTGGTTGGTTGGTTGGTTGGTGACTTGCAAGCTAAACATTGACGCTGAGTATGAATGCAAGCGAATAAAATACATTAAAATATGCACACAAAGGGTAGCAATAAAGGAATGGGAAAATGAGCGAGTATAAACTAACGTCTTAGCTTAGTGCAAGCGGCAGCAGCACGAGCAGGAGT
>NW_016194759.1:0-3113 GCF_001687245.7 Rhagoletis zephyria | reverse complement strand
TATTTTTATTCATAAAAAACTTAATTTTTGGAGGTATTTTTAAATCGGTTCAGCTCCTGTAAATCTTAATATTTTTTGACGAAATATTTCGGCGCAAGTCTAAAAATATAAGAAATTTTTTAATTCCAGTGGAAAAACAGTACCGATTTTTTTTTTTTTTTGGTATGGGGAGTTATGTAATCTAATGTACATGCGTACATTTGTGTTAAGTTGTCAATAAAGATACCGTTCATTAACTAATCTGATGAAATATAGACATGATTTTACAACAATAATTGCACTACCAGACAAATAAAGGCGAGACAGCAAAACAACAAACGATTCGATGACTTCTCATGGCATGTGCAGGTACATATGTAGGTATGTACATATCGCTACCTTAATATAGAAAGGCCCTATCTGACATCGTCGCTGATATACAAAAAGCCGTAACTAACTTAAAATCGTTTACGTTTTAATTGATTATGATGCATTTGATCGCATTATATGGCCCCAAATCGTTTTATGCAATAAAAGATTTTTGTTAGTTNGTATGTGTGTAAATTCATATATGTACATACATACATACATACATATGTTTATATATTTTTTCACTTGTTATTCAGTGATAATGAATTTTTTTCTTTAAGTACTTACGTTTTGCCGCCAATGAACCTAACCACAATCTAAACTTGTCGATAAAGCAATGTATGTACTTAATTGAGGCGCACTTTAGACGAGTGACAAACAAGCGTACGTATGTGCTTGAAATATAAATATAGTAGACGTATCGACGACACGCTGTAGATTCCACGTGATTTTTGTTTTTATGCTAACATTGTAGCTGCCAAAGTTAGAAAATTTTATTTCTTTAGCAAAAAATTTTAGCTAGATCAAATTTATAATTCATACACGCTTGATTGACTCGCTTTGCTCGATTCTTTCGAAACGAGTTTGCCAAAAGAGTTATTTCTGCGATCGCCGCCGGTATAGTGTCGCATTTGTTGATACATAGTACATATGTATGTATGTATGTTTGTTTGTCTGTTTGTACTACGTTCATACTCTATGGCGTCGAACGTAATCTCTTATTCAAGACAAAACAAAAATAACAAAGTGAAAACGTATCAACAAACATAAATGTGTAGATACAACTACGGCCAAAATAATAGAATCGCCTTATTTTGTCCAGTTTTGGACATATTTCTTTTGTTTATTGATGTTTATTATTATTTTTTTTTTATAAAAGGGCAGCTCAATATCTAACAAAAACCATAAATAAATTTTTATTTCAAACTTTATGTAAAAATTATAACAATTCTGCAAAGTTGCCTCTAAATTATGAATTTTTGAATAAAATTTTTTAGAATTTTTTGAGTATGCAGTTTTATAGCATTAAATTTTAGTACAATAAAGGGTAAGAGTTTTAAGTTGCTTAAGAATCGCATTGATTTTGGGCAATTTTTTTCACCGCATTTTTTTATGAAAAAATACAGTCAGAAATAAATGATCAAAAATTAATGCTAAAATCCAAAAAAAAATCTAACTAAAAAGTTTAGAATTTATATGCAATTTGAAGAATTTTTATAATTTTTGCACAAAGTTTGAAATAAGTATTTATATTATTTTTGTTAAACATTGAGCTGCATATTTATAGAAAAATAATATATATTAAATATACAAAATAAATATAGCAAAAACTGGTCAAAATGAGGCATTTCTATAATTTTGGTCATGGGTGTACATATGTATGTATGTATATGCTCACATACTTATATGTAGGTGTAGAATAATACATAAAATGTATGTATTTAAGTGTACCTACATATGTACATACATATATTCTCGCTTCCATATGATTTTTCGCTGAGCATTCGCTGATTTCGTGTTGAATGTATTTATATTTTTTTATAAAATTGCCTTTTACTTTTATTTATTTATTTACGTATGCTATTATATACGTAGGAGTACTAGTTGTTATTGTTGGTTGGTTTTTGCGTCGGACACGTGTAAGCAAAGCGCCTTGGCGGCTGCTAAAGTGTAATAGCGTAGCGGCGATATTTGCACTTCCATATACATACACTCATTCATTTCAACGATCTCGCTATGATTTACATACTACATATTTACATATGTTTGTAGGTACATACATTTGTGGTCACAAGCAATAACCGCCTAAGTTTAAAATCACATTTTCGATAAAACCCCAATTATGTATGTAGTACAAACACAGAGCTGGGTAAATGCAATTACATTACAATTACAATTACATTGCTCAGTAATTGTAATTAGGAATCACTTCCTTCAGTTCACAACAAAGGAATCGATTACTTTCTCAATTCCTTAGAAGCAATTTCAAATTTAATTGTGTTTTTTTTGTTGATTCCTTTACAAGGAATTTTATATTGTAAACGGAATAAATTACGTGCTAGTTCAAAGGGATTGAAAAAAATTTTTTTTCCAATTCCATTCCTCAAAGTAATTGAAAAGTAATCGAAAAGTTGATTAATCAAATTTTTTACTGTTGAAATGCAATAGCTTTGCTAAATTTCTTGGTTGCCAACTACCTTGAATAAATAACTTACTTATATTTACATAAGAAAGCAGAATAACTTAAACTGTAACTGTTCAGTTTATAGGGTAACCGTTAAATTTTCGCGGCAGATGAGACCCATATAAGTATGTATGTATGTCAAAGCAGGCATAACCCGCTCGCCTTTCGGTGAAAAACAGTCCGGACTGTTGCTGCCTCGGGCACTGCTGTTCTCTTGGACTAATCCCTGCGTATCTATAAAAAATGCACCGACTTAATTGTGTATATTATGGTACTCTTAATGTTACCCAAAATGGCGTGCCTTCTGGGGCCTTTAAAGTATCCTGCGTTACAAATGAGTATAGAGTCCGTTTGAATTACGAGACCTGTCGGACTGGAGATCCTACCACCTAAGAGTTTTATAAAAAAAATGGATTACTATGGCTAAATTTTAATGGTAACACAGTAAGGATGGCAAAATTACACAAAAAATCGCCGAGACACGTCAAATTAATTGCGGGTAGTAGGTTACGAATCTATATACGTTTTTTTTTCAGATAAGGTCATTTACTCAAGTTATTTTCATTTTAAGTTTGCATTG
>NW_016194758.1:2969-3114 GCF_001687245.7 Rhagoletis zephyria | reverse complement strand
TATTGAAGCTAATTTATTCAAAATTGATGGTTGCAACAATTCTTTTCCACGTTTTTACGTTTATGACAAAATTTTGGAAAATGGGCGTAGCACCGCCCACTTGTGATCACATATATGTATGTATCTCGCTAACCGTTCTAGCAAT
>NW_016194758.1:253-2921 GCF_001687245.7 Rhagoletis zephyria | reverse complement strand
ATATTTCGAAATTTAAGGACGCTAATTTACTTAAAATGTATACACCCCGGCTTATCATGTAGCGGTAGCTTTCGGAAAGGTGGAAAACATATATTTAATACTTGCGCCGGGTATTTAATGTTCGGCTCCGCCCGAACTTAGACTTTCTTACTTGTTTGTTTTACTTTTAAACCAAAATACTTCGAACTATTGTTAACGGATGTCTTGTAATTTTTGTTATGATTTCTGACCACTAGTGAATATAATCGTATTATTATGTAAAAAAATTCGCGCAATCCGTTTTTTTTTATTTGAACATTGGTAACCGATTTTTCAAAATTGCCATTTTTGGAATAACCCGAAATCTCGCTTTTGGAACAAAGGCGAATAATCGATCACTCTAATACATACATACGTATATATATGAAACAAATAATTTAACGATTACTTACCTCAGGAAATCTTTCTGCTTGTCCGTTTCTTGAGTTTGAGCGAGAGGAACTATTCATTGAAATGATTAATACGCTGCATATGTAAATTATGATAAGTACTGAAGCTCCGAACAGACGCCAGGTTTGTAGTATCATATCGCATTTCTTTCATCACTGTGTTTTTGCTGCAAATCAGTAAATAACTGGCATTATCCTTTGCAATAAATTAGAAACAAGAAAAGTTATAAAATATCGTCGATGTTTTTGCAAACCGCCCATCGACCAATTGCAAAGCCGCCTATATTAAATTTTAAACACAAATACCAATATATTCGGAAACCTGGGCCAAATATAGAAACTATTTCGTTTATAGTTTTTCACTCTGACGTCAGTAATTCAAAAATTATTCAAAAAATTTAGAGAAATGTGCTTAGAGAAGAAGTATGGGTATCAAATTAAAGAGGAAATCCTGTAGAATTTAAACAAATTCACGTTTTTGTTGCAGAAGTACTGGTAAGTATTGAAAATGTCCTTTTAAAATTGTATCATTGAAATTTCGAAACATTTGTTAATGAAAAAATTATAAGTTAAGGACTTATATAAACTCGATAACATTCTCGAATTTCGTCCTTTTATTTTTATCACCTTAAAAATTTCTCTACTCGTCCTTGTGAATCCAAAAAATTTTAATTTTTTTTTTAATTCTAAAGAAATTTCCTCTTGCATGTGGTACCCAAATTTTTATTCTACATTGCATAGAATTTTTTAAATAATTTTTGAATTAATCATATCTTGATGTTACAAAGTCCTTTAAAATAAATCCTGACCTCAGAGAGAGNGTACCCAAATTTTTATTCTACATTGCATTGAATTTTTTAAATAATTTTTGAATTAATCATATCTTGATGTTACAAAGTCCTTTAAAATAAATCCTGACCTCAGAGAGAAAAAAAAGAACCCCACTTAAAATAAACAAGTAATTTTTAGCAAAAAAAAACCGACTTAAAAAAAATATATATACATATATCTATATATTTCATGATTCAATGATCAGATCTAAACCAAATTAGTATGGGACCACCTCTGAGACACTACCTTTCCGCTGCAAAAAGAAATCGGTTGACGTAGTCCAAAGTTATGCGGTAACATACATTAAAAAAAAAAATAAAAATATTCCGACGAACTGATAACCTCCTCCTTTTTTGGAAGTGGGTTAAAAAGTAGGTTTCAAAGCCATTTATTTATTATTTATTTTATGGTAGGAGATCTTGTCAAACAATATAGAAGCAATTTTTTCGATTTAAGTAATGAATATCTAAATCTCGGGACTAATCCCGGGATCCCGGGATTATGGTGACGACATCCCGAAAATCCCGGGATCGGAAAAAGCGGAAAAATTAACATCCCTAATGTGTATGTATGTAGCTGAATCGCCTAATAATAGCTTTATATATATAAAAATAGTATCCTCATTTTCGATCTTAACTCCCTAAGAAAAAGAGATTAGCCATACAAAATTATAATTATAAAATAATCCCAGATTAAACCGATAACTTTTTGGTGTCCAATTTGAATATCATAATATGTGTAGCAGCAAAAAGTGACTACGGTGGCATAGAAAAGTTCCTCGAGTGGTGAGAATAACAAGCACAACCAATTTGACAGCTAACGAGCTTTGATTGAGATTATATTTATATGTAAGCGTACTTTTATCCTTTGCCGTTGGCATTTGTTTACAGTTCAAATTTTATGAGTACCTAGTACTCACGCTTTTTTTTGTTATATGTACTTGCATATCGTTACCTTAATTAATTAGTTAATTAATCCCAACGGCTTTTTGCCCTCCATTCCCGCCCAACCGACACGAGGGGCGCAGTCCGCATGACGTACGGAACCTTTTTTTTTAGTTTTTTGGTGCCGAGTAGTGGAAACAGGAGTTTGTTAAGTGTCGAGATCTAAAACTATTCAGTTACAGAATCAAATTCATCAGCTGATTGGATATGCTAAAGATAGTATTTCAATTATTGAGAGTGGAAATAATAGTTTTCTTTATAGTAAAAATCGAGTCCGATACGTCAAACGTGCTGGAATTGACATAAACCACGGAATGATTCGCTTAGTTCAAAATTAGTTTTTCATGGCTTTAAAAATAGAGGTCGAAAGTGTCTTGACACTCGAGAAGGAACATTAAAATTTACCTCAGCCAGGAGGGCCGGGCTATTAATCAAGCCTGTCATTAATTTTACGATAAATATTAT
>NW_016194758.1:0-170 GCF_001687245.7 Rhagoletis zephyria | reverse complement strand
TATGAGCTTTAGACGACTTGTGTAAGGGGGGAGATTGTAATCTGAATCCCAGTTAAAATTACGCAATGCAAAAAGCAAGAATTATTTTTGAATTGATTCAATCCTTTCTGAATGAACATTATAGCGGGGATTCCAAACAATAGATCCGTATTCTAGTATAGGTCTGACTA
>NW_016194756.1:0-3114 GCF_001687245.7 Rhagoletis zephyria | reverse complement strand
AAAAAAAAAAAACACTAAATTTGACTTGATGTTCACTGGTGCCAACAGAACGGTTTAGGTTCCAAGAGCTATTAGAAAATTTTAAATATTTCGTGCCCTAACCGGCAAAAAGATGTAAGCGAAATTTTTTCTAAAAATTTTGTTTTTGATGCAGAAATGTCATAGAGCCTCTAGATGCATTTCTGCATAAAAAAAAAAAAAATAAAAAATTTGTTTGCTCGATTTAATTTGAGTAAATATTTTTTAATTTCAAATTTCCAATAAAATTTGGTTGGTGATACTTCTTGTGTCGAAGAAATCTTATCAGCTCTAATTGCACACACACTCACATACATACATGCCCTTTTCTCGTGCGTTTCTATAGCCAAACTTAAGTCGCATGCTTAATCTAAGCAGTGCTACCAGAGCAATTTCAAAAATATCATTTTAACAAATAAGGTTAAGACATCAAGGACATTTGCTAATCAGTGAATCTAATGAATCATATCGGGAATAGTGCTATTTTCATTTCAATTGTTTTTTGCTCTTTTAAATTTTTTTTTTTTCTGAAAGTATCTATTAAAAAAAATACATACTTTGCCAATACTGTAGCTCTACTCTTTTCCTTCTTGATTGATACTTACATATGTACAGTGAGGAACAAAAGTGTCAATCAGCATGATTTTTTTTTTACAAATAATAAATATTTTTCAAAATCAGGCTCAATTAAATGAACGATGATCCTTCCACTATAAGTAGGATATTTTTATGTAATTTACAAAACGTTCTGTTACGATACATACGGATTTATATGGACTGATTTCGAGAAGATTTCTCAAACTCAGATATATTTTAAGGAACTTTTTTAATGAAAACCTATACACAATTTAAACATATTGTTCAGATTTTAGGGACGTGTAGCTCAAAAAACGTAAAAATTGAGAAACTGCGATTTTCCTAATCTTTTGCTGACCTTTGCCATCTATAACAGACATCACATAAATAAAAGTTTCAAAACATCCACAATTAAAAAAAAAAATGATAATCAAATTTCAAAAAATAATTATAAAAATTTCAAAATTTTTAATCAAAGTATTTAGAAAATTTTCGGGTATGCAGTTTTGTAGCCCATTAAATTTTAGTCTAATAAACTGCAAGTTTCAACTCGCTAAAAATTACCGTTAGTTTTTTAGAATTTTTTTCGTAGTGTTGCGGATTTTTTTCATATAAAAATAGATTTTGATCATGCGTTATGTTAAAGTCCGAATCATTTATTTTATTAACCGATTTCAAAAAAGAGGAGCAGATTATCAATTCGAAATTCTTTTTGCATCAGAANAAAAAAATTAACGGTATTCCTAAATTTGTATATGAGATTTGAGGTCGGTTTTGTTTTTTACTTAACCTTATGGATTCACATGCATTTTAGATTGCAACAAACCATACTATTTGACATGAACCATAAATAAATACCTTCACGAAGTATGATTTTTTACAAGCTTTTATTTAACTTGCTCTGTATGTATGCTTTTTTTTTGGGGGGGGAACATGAAATAAATTTTTGTCCAACTTTCCAATGACCTAGAGACTTGAAACTTCACAGTTGTTTCAGAACCCGATGACAATGCAATACGAAAAACGACGCAGGAACTGAAAAATTTTAGAAACCCGTCTTTACAGTCGGATTTAGTTCATATTTAGAACGTATATTATATACATTTCCAAAAGCCCTTCTAGAAGCCCCTCCATGGGTAGCAAAAGTAGAAGGCCTTCAATTTGTGCCACTCCATACAAAAAATAAAGGATAAAGGAATACAGAGTGGAAGGCCTCTTGACTCTCCGAACAATTTAATAGTTTTTTATTTTTTCTATAAAAAATTACCGCTATTTTTGAGTTTTTATATTTTCGATTATCCCATAGCCCTTTTTTCAGAATAAATATTCTAGATCATAAAAGATTTAAAACGCACATAAAAATGCAGTCTTTATAATACAAGTTAACAATGATCGAAAAAAATAATAAAAAAATAATGATAATTTTTTATCGAAAAAATATGTAAATATCAAAAGTTAGTGATTGATCTTGATTCAAATAATAATTATTTTGCAATGAACTAATAAATAAAAAATTTTGGTATTTAGAATTATTTTCGTTACCTGAAGTTGAGTCCAAAATCGTTGAGAAGTGATCTCTCCAAAACTTAAGTGTAGTCGGGATTTCAAGATTCCAATCTTCGTGTCTACAGGAGCTATCATTACTTGAAACCCTTTGACTGCTGCGTTATTTTCTGATAATTGTATTTTGGTACAGACTAACTGATGGTTTTGTAATAGAAAATCAAGGCATTTAGCTCCGAATCCGTAAAAACGATTTAATTCTATTGCAGCCTTACAGTTATTTTTAAGTTCTAAAAAGATGTTACCAACTTTCGTGTAAAATTGGATTTTGAACGAAAATGAGGTGGGGCTTTTCTATATTAAGGTAACAATATCCATATTCTTCGTATCATTGCCCATGTGTTGCGAGAGCTTGTTGTTGATCGCTGTAGCGCTTGGCGAGAACGAAAGGGGGTGACGCCTAGGATGTTGTTCCGGGTTACAGTCGGTATTTTGGTCATGTATACCTCTTTGTCCATAAATAATGTTGTCGTGGACTTGATGCGCAGATTGCCTGCTTTGAAGTATAGGTGGAGATTCTTAGATGCGAGTTTATTGATGCACAGTGTTTATAGCTCGTTGCTCAGGGGTGCTTGCAGAGTCCGAACTTGAATAAGGTTGGTGATAGCACCCCCGTTTTTATCATACGTGGCTTTTGAGGCCTTGGCTTTAAATACTACCGATGACTGCTTGCTTCGTGCTGATGGTGATCTGTAATGTCTACAATCACTACTGTGTGCTTGACCTTCAATCATATTGAGGCCAATCGCAATTTTCATGCTGAGCCGAAGCGGGGCGTAGATTAGTTGCAATTGAAGACAGTAGGGCTTCGATTGTCTTAGTCCCTAGGGGAAAGTATGGTGGTCAGTCTGTATCATCACTTAGCTCGGCGCTTTGCCCTGGTTCAATGATGGCAATCAATCTCCTCTGCTTTCAAATCTCATCAGCATAAACGAGTGCACTTTTTTACATCTTACA
>NW_016194755.1:0-3115 GCF_001687245.7 Rhagoletis zephyria | reverse complement strand
TGTGACATTTGCGCAGTCTTTCGTGTATATGAGTGTAAGTAGCGTTGTTGGGGTTGTTTTTCTTAAGCTTTTGTTGTAAGTTACAAACAAAAATTATAATTTATACACATATGTTTTAATAATAAGTTGTGGCACGGTGTGGTTGCTGTGTTCCCTCTTCCGTCGCTGACGCTGTCGCCTGCGGTAATTTTGCTAGCAACTGTAAATGAATGCGCTGGTCATAATTTAAAATACTTTGACTGAGGTAATAACTTTAACCTTTTTACGCAGCGGAGGATATATATTTTTTTCGATTGCATGCATCAAAATAAGTGTGTAAGCTTTTGAAAGCTGCTTATTAAGTCGAATTTGTTGCGGTTCAAGCTACAAATAAAATTATGAAGAAGATACAATAAGATGATGAAGATACTAATACAGCTCTGAGGCGGAAAAATTTAAGGTTACCAAGCTCCTTTGGGTTCTTGATTTCAATGAGTCGAGTTCTAAGAAGTACAGCAGGGGGAGCTATCTGCACCCGATTATGTAGATGCGTTATTTATGCGGAAATTTTGAAGCTCGCTAGTGGGATAGCAGTTGCGATTTTACTTAAAAATCTACCACAGATTTTCATTTTGCTTTCTCGGCTACTACTGTGACGTTTACAAAACCTGAATTCAGCAATCACAAGTATTCTCTTCTTCTTCGTTTCCTTTAATCCCAAGCGGCACTTAGAGCATCTACTAAGCCTGCGCGCCATCTGGTTCTTTTTTTGGCAATCGCTTTCAACGCTTTCAGGCTTAACCTCTCGTGGAGCCGTTGAGCCTATCTCTGCCGATTAGGGCACTCCATTCTAAGGCGTTCTTTGCAATACTGCCTGCCGCCTTCTTTGCGCAAAGTATTGTCTATCCTTATCTGTTTCTATTCCCGCATCCAGATGCCAGCGCACTCCATGTTAGGTTTTCTGAGCAACTCCTCATTTTAGACACAAAAAAAAAACTGTTTATTATCCTAAAGTAGTTTATTGCAGTAGTGGATTTCCAGGTGGGACTGCCGTAAAGCACTATCGAGAGCAAATTGGATTTAAAAGATCTCATCTTTAAGCTGGAGCACAGATTGTTGTTTGCCTCAATGCTCTGGCATTACTTATTCGGCGGTCAATCTTTTCGTCAGTGCCTCTACCGGGCTTAGCTGCCAAGGTATGTGAATTTCTCACACTCTCAAGAGTTTGGTCGGAGACTGGTAGATGTGGTACATCACCACAAGACTTCGCTGGCATACTTAGGGCCTACTACTAGCCTAAAATTGCACTAAAATGGAGCAAATATGATAACGCATTCAAATTCAGCGAAAAAAATCCTTGGGAAAAGTACAAGCTATTCTCAGGGTCTTGAGAAATTTTGTAGGCATGTGTTATTGTTAAGGTATGCTGGATAAAACTTGGCACTATCAAACAGGGAATTAAAAATTTTGTTTAAAAAGTTTTTTATACCGCTGTGCGATCATTCTTATCGAAATTGTTTTTGTTATCGGTTTTATTAGCACTTTTATCGCCGACGTCGCTTTGGTTATTGCTATCGATACTTTTATCGTTATCGATGGTTTTATCTTTTCGGCCATTTTATGACTTTCGTCATCGATGAGACTAGTTTCCAAGTGGAGGATATTATTATCGTTACCGATATTTTTTGGACTTTGTTATCGACTTTGCTTTGGTATTTGCGTAATTTAATTTTCCCGCGAAAAGTTTTATAATCGTTATCGATATTTTTATGGTCTTTGTTATCAATTTAATTAATGTTATCTTTATCGTTCTAAGATTTGCATATTTTCATTTTCCATACTAAAGATATGATTATCGTTATTGATAATTTTATGGAATTTTTTTTTTAATTCATTAGGGATTTTATCGTTTGGTGTAGATTTGCATACATACTACGAGTATATAACTAATTTGTTTTGATGAAATGGACGAACACTCGAACGTATATGAACTTACAAACCTATGAATTATGTTAAGCATATAAAACAAAAATATTTATTTTCATATCACTGAGGTTGAAGCATGAAATTTCTCTTACACTGACTCACTGATTGCCATTGAAAAATAAATAAAAAATCCTTTGAGCTATAAACTTCGCCAACTCCCACCAATGCCACATAACAGTAAACCGAAAACTGTTATACGACTTTGCTCGTTTACTAACACCAGCATTGATTAGCTCATGCCAGTGCCGTTTGCTTTCGCGTCGAAGTGGTAGTCAAGTATTTTGTTATTGTTTTTTACCCCACACCCTTTGGCTGGATGAGGCAGAACAATATTTTATGGCCAAGAGACTCGACAGCGCCACATGCGGTTGCCGCCAACAAACAAACGCACACATGGATACGTGCAAATGCAAAAAAAAAAACACAGAATACATAAACTAAACTAGCGGCGGGCATCAGCCGCTAAGCTCACACAAGCACATTTGAACATACACTCTCTGGCAACTATATAACTTCATCATTTGCCCGCTATACATACACACACGCAGAGCAGCAACCACAACGATGGTCATAAATTTAAAACAACGAAACTAAAAAGCAAATGTTAATGCTTGTGTTTGTTGTTTACTGTTTGTTAGTTGTTGGTTGTCGTCATGTGACGACCGCCATTGACTACTGCCATTTTGTTGGGCGCTCCACTTGTCGCCCTGTTGGCCGGCTGCTCTTTGCTTCTGGTTCTGACTTTACTACTCCTGCTGCTGCTGGCTCATGAGTCATGTAAATTGGCAGTAAATGCGACATTTTTCTTAAAAATTTTTTTCGTTATATTTTCCATTTACTTGAATGCCTTATTCGTAATTAAATTTCCGTGTAAAATTGTATAGTAAAAGCGGATAAGGGAAAATATGTATGTGCGCAGATGTACATACCTACATACATACATATGTGTTAGTGTGTGGGGAAAAAAGTAATTTTAAGTAAATGAGAAAATTGCGGAAGAAACTTTAAATTAAGTTAGTGGCTGGCAGTTTGTTTTAGAGTGTATGGACAACTTTTTTTATGAGACAGAGTGGAGTTTAAGATATGGAGTTTTAGTTAGCAAAAAAAATGTATATTAAGAAACTGTGTGCGGACTACAGCTGGAAGAAGT
>NW_016194753.1:0-3115 GCF_001687245.7 Rhagoletis zephyria | reverse complement strand
AAATTTGACTTTCGTCCAGCTAGATCTGCTATCCGAACCACTGTGCGCTCTGCTACAGAATTCGGTTGAAGATGAAGAACGCCCTATCCGAGAATTTGGTTCAAAAATGCCCTATCTCAGAAGCCGCTTTGAAAATACCCTATCTCAAAATAAATTCAATATACCGGCAGCTGGTATATGGGGATCTTTCACTCAGCCAACGATATGAACCATTTGCTGATATAGGGGGCATTCTTTAAACAAATTCTGAAATGTAGCGTTTTTCAATCATTTGCAGAGATAGGGCGATCTTCTACTCAGCCGTCGATGTAAGGGTTTTACGGCAAAGCTACGCTAGTCCAATGTGTGGATTCTATTAGAGAGGTCAACATTTACTCTGATAGGTGAGCGAAAATCACGGCCTCACTCATAAAGTACTCGAAATTGTCCAGGAAATGTTTGGCTTCTCTTTCGGTTGCGTCAGAATATTTACTAAATATAGGCACATAAATAAGTATTAGGATGTCGGGTATATTACCGAAAGCTACAGCGCTGTCGAACTTTTTTAAATTTCAGATTTTATTTAAATATAAATTATATACATATATGGACGTTGCATGTCAAACGGACCAGCATTTACGTAATACTAAATATTCAATTCTGCCACATTTTATTTGATGTCTTTTGACATGCTTTACGTTGATTTCCATCCCATAGAATTTTTGGCAGAGAATTTTGTTCGTTTGACAATTAATTAATTTTGTTTGCTCTTTCTTTTTTAATTTTATTTATTTTGCCTTTTTTAAATTTAATTTAATTTTTCCCTTTTTAATTTAATTTTGTTTAATTGTTAGATTTTATTGGTTTAAGAAGCAAAATGTGTTTTTTTAAATTAATTTTTTTTTTAAGAATCTATTTCTTTTTTCTCTTCTAATTACATTTTTGGTC
Source organism: Rhagoletis zephyria (assembly GCF_001687245.7). Lineage (NCBI taxonomy): Eukaryota > Metazoa > Arthropoda > Insecta > Diptera > Tephritidae > Rhagoletis > Rhagoletis zephyria. The sequence goes on along the minus strand of NW_016194753.1, from coordinate 2,188 downwards.
TTTTTTAATTTATTTTAGTTTTCTTTTTTTTTTAATTTAATTTTCTTTTTAATTTTAGATTTTATTGTTTAAAAAAAATGTTTTTGTTTTTAATTTCATTTCATTTTTAGAAACATTTGTTACTTAAACTTTTACTTTTTTTAATTGTATTTATTTTTCCTTTTTCAATTTAATTTTGTTTGATTTATAGATTTTATTGGTTAGACATTCCGACTTCAATCAATATCTAGTAGCATTTACTGTCGGTGTGAAAGAGTTTCTTTTTCTTAATATTTCTGTATCGATTTATTGCCGGAAATAGCAGACAAATTATGAAAACTGAACGTTGACTTGTAGTCACCTTGAGCCAGGACAATGCACTCATATATAGCAGGTAGAGTCAGTGACTTTCATCTCGCAGACAAAAAAAAACGATTAATCATCAACCAGTGTCATCTAATCCTTCTCAATTTAAAAATTAATACCTTCTTCACTGGTTCTTATTCAACGAAGAAATATTGATTATTTAATTATATTCGTATGCAGTATGCGTATTTACATTAAGAACAAATAATTTACAACAGCTGGGCGCTATTTCCAAACTACATACATATGTACATACATACGGACACACTTATTGAATTTGTTTAATGCCTCTCGCGTTTTTACAATTTCGCCATTTCACCATAAATCAGCGTAATCAGCACATCATTTGGTAAATTTTAAATGCCGAGCGCGTACATACCGAGTAAATTGTAAAATTTATGGATTTGGCAAAATCATGTATATTTATAAGGAACTGCAATATACATACATACATATGTATATATGTGTACAGTACTTTATGTACAACAAAACCATTTTTGGATATTTGGCAATATTCAAACTTCATTTGAATGCAATTCATGGGGATCATTTGTATGATTCTTGAGAATAGTTTGAAGATTTATGTATGTACTCATTATTTTTTAAGTTTGCTTGACAGAAATTTAGGGCATGAGCTGCAGCTGAAATTAAATGTCTTTTTTTGTGAAATTGTTTGCGCTCGGTTTAAATCCATTCTACAGAGGCAGAGAAGGTATTGTAGGGGATAGAACAAGGAATGGGATGGCGGCCATGGTCGGGATTAATATTACAGTTAAGAAACAAATTGTTACACCTCGTTTTTCGACTCGCTATTTTCAAAAACAACCCCAAGATGCTTATAAAAAGTTTACGACAACAATTTTTTTATTTTTTTATTTTTTTTTTATAGAAACTCGATGTTAGAAAGATTTCCTCTGGAGGAAAATGATAAATTTTGGTGGAATTGTGCACGTTAGGGTCAAGTGGTAGTCCCTGGTGAAATTCACTTAAACTCAAGGCCCCCAAAAACCATTTGGTACTCTGCAAAAAGTGGATAAACTCCCTTGATCTAAGGACATCCAATGCTTGTTCCGGGCAACAGCAGAGAAGGTATTGATACATTTTCTCCTCATTCTGATTCATGCAACTTACAAGGGTGCGCCCAGTCTGCTAAGAGCTCGAGTTACCAGAGAGCAGGTGGCTAAACGATTTCTAATTAATTTCTTAATTTCGCTGATTTTGGCAGAGGAAAGGTGATATCATCCCGCTGGCCCTACATTCCAGAAACGATATTCCACGGACGATAGTATTTGAAAAGAGGTTTAGTATAGAAGCATGTAGCTAAGCAGTATAGAGCGCCTCCATTCTGGAAAGACGTCTTCAAAGTAATAACCCGCACTGGTACACAGACGGCTGAAAAAATCCCGGGGCATATGAGCAGGAGACTAGGCGCAGAGCTGGGATATCTATGTATGCCATTGGGTAGGTTCAAATACGCCTAGAGAAGAGCTCGGGAATGAGAAAAGAGCAACGAGAGAACTGCACTAGCGCTTTTCAACACGTTACATTACGTTAGAAAAAGAAAAGATTTATACCTCTAAAAATTTCTGAAAGTAGGATTTAAGAATTGCCACAATCTTTCTTGCAGGACAGGGTCGCTTGCAAAAATTAGGCTTTTGATCAAACGATTTCGCATGCGATCATTAAGACAACTCGACACCTCTACACCTTCTAGTGTAATGTGATGCCATTTCCAGAAGCCGAAATAGGCACATAGGCCTAATGTTATATTGAATACCACCGGAAAGTATCCTGTCGCGTTTTGACCCTACATGGATGGTCCTCTTCCCCTAACCTCGTCTTA
>NW_016194751.1:0-3116 GCF_001687245.7 Rhagoletis zephyria | reverse complement strand
CAGCAACCCAAAATCGTACAAATTCATAAACAGTACCCAAAGTGTATTTCCGATTAATATTGTTAATGAATTAGTGCGCGGGAACTCAAAATCTGTGTTTTAAATTAAAGTTCCATCTTTTAAGTACACGGGTAAGTTGAAAGATTTTAATTTAGATCGCGCGTTTCCTTGTAATAACCCGAACTAAGTGGCCACATAGCATGAGAGTACCCTTTGCTTGGTCCAGTTGCCACAGTGAATTTTGGAATCCACATTTTTAATAAACTAGTGCTCCGGAACTTTAAATATTAGTGTTAAACTAAAGTTTAATCTTTTAACTACCCGTGTAAGTTAAAAGTTTTGGATTTGGGTCGCCGGTTTCCATACAATAATCCAAAATACGTGGTCAAATTGCCCAAACGCGTGAATCGAATCAAAAACCTTTTACACATACTTGTAGATAACAGTTCACGCTTTATTACAAACATTTAATTTACTAAATCTGTGCGCTAATTTAACAATAATGTCGGTTGGAAATATCGTATTTGTTGCGAATTTCCGAAATATACGTACCCTGATTACTCTTATTATGCCTTAAAACAGCCGCTTAATATCTTAATTTGTATGTTTATATTTAGTTTACACGTTACACTATTAGTTGTTAGTTGTTTTATTGCTATAGTTCAAACTTATTTGTCGCAAAGTGTTAATGAAAATTATTATGAAACAAACGTTCATGTGTAAAGCGCGCAAATTAAATAGCTGGAGTTGAGCTGTCAAAAAACTGTCAAACAGCTCTTCGAAACTTCGAATTTCCTGCTCCCAAATTTTCGGGGAAAATTGTGCTCCCTGGCAGTTTAGAATAGGAGGATTTTATTCTCGAGAAAAGTAAATTCCGCGAGAAAAGAAATCCTCGGGAATATTCAGAATCGGGCCGAATATGGTCAGCTATATAGGTAATAACATTTTATTATAAGGTTTTATTTAACTTGCTTTGTATGTATGTATGTATTTATATTTGTTTAGGTCAAATCTTTCAAATAATTTTTAACAAACATCGAGGTGACCTAGAGATTTGAAATTTCAAACTGAGTTCAGAACCCGATGAAAATGCAATACGAAAGATGAATTTGTCGGCTAGGTGGCACAGGAGTCGAAATATTTGTAGAACCCGTATTCAAGGTTCGATTTAGTTCATATGTAGTTAGAAAGTTCTTAACACCCTTTTATTAGCTTCACCTGTATGTTTGTATGTATGTATGTTTGTAACCGACTCTTTGGACTCGATTTTGACCGACTTTAAACGGACAGATTTAATTCAAACTGTGTACACTTATCAAGAATCAGCGACAATATAATAATTTCATAAATTTATCTCATTATCCTGATTAGGATCGCCAGGATTAAATAATTTCCTCACACAGCAAGTAAAACAACCACGCTGTCTGCGCATGCGTACCGTCTACTTACTTTCCGGCTCGAGCACTTGAGAATTTAGAAAAAAATTTATTTTTAACAATAAATCGAACTAAAAAATTAAAAATAAATATAGTTTAAAAAAACTAAAAAACACGCTTTTAAAGCATATCAAACTAAAAAGTAACAAATAATTCTTAATTTAAGTTGAAAATAATAATGAACAAAAAATACTAGTATTATTGTGAGAAAACGTGGGGCGCTCTTTGCCATATTTTTCGTCTATCGATCAATCCACACTTTTTCACAATAATACTAAATAGTATTTTTTGTTCATTATTATTTTCAACTTATATTAAGAATTATTTTGTACTTTTTAATTTGATATGCCATTCATTTCACGGTGACGGGTGTGACATTTCAACTCACATTTTAAGGGTTAATTCTTAAACTGTAATACAAAATACTTTAAAACGAGTATTTTGTAATAGGTTTCCGAGATATACACAATGCCTGGAATAAAAATTCCAAAAACAATTTAATCCGAACGAGTTATCTGAATTTTACTGTGACGGGTGTGACGAGTACGCAAACCAAATTAACTACTCCTTACTTGCATCAGAGTTTTTCTGCTAATTATGGCTGCATTTCTTTATTCATTCTGAACGTTTGGAATAAACTTTTTTGTTTACTTATTCTTTAGAACGTTCCTGATGATATGTTAACGTATATTTCAAAGGCATTCTGTTTATTCCGGCTGTGAAATGGGATTATCCGGAATGTATAAAGAAACGCAGCCTATGTCTTGACTTTGTGACGGGTGTGACAAGTTGAGCATGAATAGCTGTATTTCTTTATTCATTCTGAACGTTTGGAATAAACTTTTTTGTTTATTAATTCTTTAGAACGTTCCTGATGATATGTTAACGTATATTTCAAAGGCATTCTGTTTATTCCGGCTGTGAAATGGGATTATCCGGAATGTATAAAGAAACGCAGCCATAAATACACCTTATTAGACAACTAAGCTTTTTATTCTTTATTTCTCAAAAAATCGGATTTTACGAACACATACAAGGTTCAGCCACCTAAAGACGGGATAATCCTTGATCGGACTGTTCTTCTCCATTGTATGTCTTAGTAATTGTAAAGTACCTTATTTTTAAATAGTATGAGGCTATTACCTGTCAAACCGAGGCAGTTACCTGAAACAAACCGTTTCAGATACTTTTTTTTTGCCCTGGCAAGCGAAGTAATGATATCTTTTTATCCGTGAGTGTTCCCATCGCTCACCGAAAAGTCAGAGTATCGATCGCGAACGGACGTGTTTTTTATCGCTCTGGTTATGGTGTTAAAAAATATAACAATATTGCAAAGTGTAAAGTTAATAGTTGCATTATTTGATTAATAGTGTGAAAAATAACGATTTAAACTAATAAGCCAACCAATAAGTCGAAATAAAAATAAAGATCAAATAAGCAAAATTGACAAATAATAGCGCGCATTTAAGTTGATGTACATACATACGTATGCATATTAATCCAAACATAGCGGCTGCTGAGTGAGTGCGAAGATGTCGGAATGCGCGAAATGCCGAAAAGGCGTCAGAGGAGAGTCGGGTGTGCGTTGTCAAGGTGTGTGTGGGAAAGTGTACCATAGAACGCAAGCATGTGCGTCGGCTGACGATTACAGACTAAAGGCACTAGAAAACTGTCCCCTCC
>NW_016194750.1:0-3116 GCF_001687245.7 Rhagoletis zephyria | reverse complement strand
AAAATAAAAATCAAATAATAATTATTTCCGTTTGAGCGAAAGAAAAAAAATTCAATAATAATTCATAAAATAATGATTAATTGCTGATTTAAATTATTTTACTCATAATGATTACCTTAAAAATAAATATAGTTAAAAAAAAATAAATCGAACTAAAAAATTAAAAATAAGTATAGTTTAAAAAAACTAAAAAACACGATATTAAAGCATATCAAACTAAAAAGTAAAAAATAATTCTTAATATAAGTTGAAAATAATAATGAACAAAAAATACTAGCATTATTGTGAAAAAGTGTGGGTTGCTCGATAGCCGAAAAATATGGCAAAGAGCGCCCACGCTTTTTCACAATAATACCAGTATATTTTGTTCATTATTATTTTCAACTTGTATTAAGAATTATTTTTTACTTTTTAGTTTGATATGCTTTAAAAGCATGTTTTTTAGTTTTTTTAAACTATATTTATTTTTACAAAACGCGAGTGGAAAAAAATTCGGTGATAGTCGGTGTAAAAATACCATTGAAGCTACCATTGATTTCTATTAAAAAGCAAACATTAATACGATGACCGCAACCAACCGTGTGAAAAAATTTTAATGCCGCCACCTGCTAGGATTTTTCTATACCGAAAAAAGTTATCCCCCAATTTTTTTTTTTTTTTAAAACAAAAAAAATTTTGAGACTGCTCAAAAAGCTCTAGAATGCCATGTATTTTATATGGGGAAAAACAACTTTTCATAGAAATGGTATAGAATTCTTGAAAATCAATATTTATCCATCGGAAAATTCTGTTTCTCTTTAGGAGATTCCCAATAATACCCAATTGTTTATTTAAGAATTTTTTAGTGGTAATAGTTACCAGTTTAATAGGTCCTCCAAAGACCCTTGATATAAAATGCAATCGCGGGACCAATAAAAAAATCGTTAGTATTAAAAAATAGTAAAATAAACAATTGGATATTATTATTGGATGTCTCCTGAGGAGAAGTAGGGGGTGGCGGCATTGAAATTCTGACTTTACTATATTTTGGGCCACCCTAACGTACATACATATACATTAGACCGCATCACTCCCCATACAAAAAAAAAAATCAGTACTATTTTTCCATTGGAATTATAAAATCTATTATATTTTAAGACGTCCACCAAAATATTTCCGAAAAATATTAAGATTTAAGGGAGCTGGACCGATTTGAAAATACCTCCAAAAATGGAGTTTTTTATGAATAAAAATAGTTTCTTAAAGATTTTTTTTTTAAACTCCCTCAAATGACAAAACGGTTTAAGCTTAAAAAATTTGCATAAAAATATTTTTAAAAAATTAAAAATTCTATTTATTTGCTAATAAACTCATTCAAAGGATGAAAGAGAAGGGTAGGATGAGCGAACGTCATTCAAAGTTGAATTAAGATGTGTTGGTGTTTGAAAAAAAGGGAACCGAATGACTTTTTTCGCACAGAAATAAAAACAGTGTGAAAATACCTTTCTACTAAGATCCCATAAGTCTAAATCAGAATAGTTTTGGCCCAGTTATTCAAGCTTTTCGTAAATCAATCTTTGAAGAGAGTAAAAAAACAGCATCAAAAATCTCATTCTTACGATTCCGTTGAAAAGATTTTTAAATATTTTTATGCAGATTTTTTAAGTTTAATCTGGTTTGTCATCTGAGGGGACCTTTTTCAAAAATTTTATTTAAGAAACTATTTTTATTCATAAAAAACTCCATTTTTGGAGGTACATTCAAATCGGTCCAGCTCACTTAAATCTTAATATTTTTGCGAAATATTTTGGTGGGCGTCTTAAAATATAATAGATTTTGTAATCCTGGCGGAAAAACAGCAACTTTTTTTGGTGATGCAGTCTAATATACATATATAACGCCCCATGAGAAAAGAAAACTGATTTTTTAAATTTTACTCTTTTTAAAGTTGAATAGTTTTTTTTATCGATTTAATACCTAAAAGCTTGCTGAAACGGTAATACGTACATTTTAAATAAAACATAATGTAGAATTTTTCTAATATATACATAGTTAAAAAAAAATAAATGCAAAATCAAAGAAATTGGTGTAATTTCGACATTTTTGGTCGAAAAACCTCAACCCGGAACCCCTAGGAGACACCTGAAAACTTTTAAACCAATTACGTATTTATTTATATCCCCGACCTCACATTATTCTGTGAGAAAACTTTTGGATTNCCTCAACCCGGAACCCCTAGGAGACACCTGAAAACTTTTAAACCAATTACGTATTTATTTATATCCCCGACCTCACATTATTCTGTGAGAAAACTTTTGGATTTATGCATTTAAAATTTTTCATACAACATAAGGGCCACTCTAGTGACTAGCAGTGTTGCCAGAAATTTTTGGACGAACCGGCCAAATTGGCAAATAAAACCGGCTAAAAACGGCTAAAATGTATGTTGAAGAAAGTCGGACTGACAAGATATATACACGTAGATCCTGTTTTTTGCCCCTCTGAAAGAATTTTAAAAATTCTATACAAATTTCTTTTGTTTGAAATGCAACCATGGACACTAGCTGGCAGAAAAACTTGCAAATTTGCGTTCGTACTGAAAATTGCAAGTTTCTCTACATGAGAGAGAATTTGGGAGCTTTTTTCTTACTATCCGATATTTTGAGTGATAATTCTCGCTGGATTTTCGACGAACAAACCTATTATCTTCCCTACAAGGCCTTTTCAGACTAACCGATTCTCAATACACTCAAATAGAAACCAATACACATAAAAAACGCTGTAAAAATTTGCCTTCAATTTTAAGGCAGTAAAGCAACGACCTTAAGTTAACATCAACCGAGGCCATATGTTGACAAGGGATGCAAAATCACAGTTACACAAAAGAACTGGTCAGATTTTTCAGAAATCCCTTCAATTCTGATGTAAAATATGATGCCAAAAGACTGCAGATCTCCCATTTGGATGACCGGTCATATGACCGGCAGATGTCTCGTAGGATTCACAGGAGGGGCGCAGCCAGGAATATATTTTAGGGGGGGTTTTATATTTCTGAAGATATATCACCGGAAAATACTGAAAATTTGCTTGATAATACGCTCTTTAAAATACATTTATGCAAGTTTTGTGTACAGTAT
>NW_016194749.1:0-3116 GCF_001687245.7 Rhagoletis zephyria | reverse complement strand
TTGCGGCGAATGTCAAAGCAAAAGCCGTAATAAACACGTGAGAGCAGTGGTGTATAGGGTTGCCGCTTCCTAGTTTTTTTGGAACCAAAAATGTAGCAACCCAATAAGCACTAAAACAATATTTCTCCAACCTTGGAGAAATTCATAGTTCTCAAGTTAATATCCAACGTCATTCCCCAACTCACCTCTAACCGACGCGCAGATACGTAAAAAGTGTTAGGGAAACGAATTTTTAATTACCAAGTGAAAAACTAAAGCTATATGAAGAGGAAAATTACCAACAAAAAGTAAATAATCTTCAGAGTATCCTCAAATAATCTGGAAAGAAAATAGAACGCGCAGTGAATCAAGTGGAAAAATGACTGTCGGACTGTATCCTGAAGTGAATTATTGTAATACGATTTTGCTTAACTACATCATACAAAAGGAGTAATAAAATGAAAAATTAATATTTAAATTCATCTATGTATGTCGTTTCAATCAAAAAGGTATAAGGTATTTTACTATTTCAATTTCAGTATTTCAATGATATGTATGAGACCAATTGGAGAATTACACTGGACTTCAAGTTGAGAACTACAATTTTCTCAACTTGAGAAACAGTCCCTTTTTCATACAAAGAAAAATGCCCTTTTTGTTGAGAACGCTATGATCCTCCACTTGAGGTACTGTTGGAGCACTTTGATGTCTTGAAATAAGCATTTGCCGCATGACGCCACCAGATAACATTCTCTCAATTTCGGTGTTTAAAACCATTTAAATCTTCTGCTGAATAATTTCCTAAAACTTAATCATAAATAATCCAATAGGGAACAGATTTTTATTTTGATTTAATATCAATCTGAAGTCGCTCTAAATTTCTTTAATTTTTGGTAATTTTTCTGCTGACGGTGTGACGCAGTTTCTTCTATACAAAGTATGTATGCTCGAAACTTTTTTATGGAAGAAATGGCACTTTATTAATTATGAAGCATGCTCAGAATAGGATGCTATTCTATCATTCTTGGATAGTGGCCAACGGCAGTGTTGCCAACTTTTGATTTCAAAAAGGCACCAAAAACTTGGAAGAAAGGCGTTTTACCAAACTAAAAGCACATTTTTTTTTTAATCAAAGGATGCTTTTTTCATAACCGTTTGTATTTAACAAAAGAAAAAATTAAATTTAACATAAGCAATTAATTACAAGAATACATACATAAATCAATACACAAAAGGTTTTCCCTCATAACGATTGAATAGCCTCAACACATGACTCATGCTTACGACATAATACCGATGTAATATTAAAACTACTATATCTCGAGAAAGAAAAATCGAATCGCAACACACGAAAATAATACCCTAAGTAGAAATGAGCAAAAAATTTGATGTTTTCATTATATAACCTCAAATATCGCAAAAACCCGTGTTTGGCAATCTGGGGGTAGGATATCTAAAAATTCTAGTACTAGAGCAATTGTTCGGCCAGATTTGGATTCAGCACCATTCAGGTGGTAAAAAAAAATCAAAATTTGTACAAACAATTAGGAAATAAAAAAAGAAATCCTTATCTTACCTGCGTACTAGCATTTTCAACGTGACTAGAATTCAACAAGGAGGGTTTGCAACTTCAGCTTTTTATCAATCATGGTTGTATTTTAGTGCATTTAAATTTGTATATTCTTGTAAATTCGGCATCTTCATGAGACTTCAGGTTTTAACTATCTCGGAGTAATATTAGTTCAAAAAAAGCACTAAAACAGGCACTAGGCACTAAGTCTTTTTTTTTGGCCTTTTAATCTTCAAACAGCACTAAATCTAGTGCTTAAAGCACCAAGTTGGCAATTGTGGCCACCGGCACTTCGATAGTGCAAAAAATAAAACCATCCGATACTATCGATACTACCATCGATAGTTTTACAGCTGTAAATCCTATCGCAAAGTAATGGACAAGATTACTTGTTTACAATTCACTTAATTTGTTTTTATTTGTTTGGGGGCCGCGGTGTTAAAATTTTTATTAATTTTATAGTTGAATTAGGGAATAATAATGTCCGACGACGATACCATTCATCCCTTAAGCGATTCTGAACATATTGCAGATTTTGACGACCACGTAGATGAGGAAGAGTTAATAACTGCACAAAAGGTAATACGTAACGTGCGCATAATAAAATCTTGAACTTCTGAACCCTTGCTTTCCCTCATAGGTACTAGAAATTGTAGAAACCGCATGGCAAAATGAATTATGTGCACCAGAAATTCTTCAACACCAAACCGACATGATGGAGCTGATGCTCGGTCAAGTCGCACACATGGAGGAAAATATGAAGGATTTAGATAAGAACGATTTTCGTTTCATTGTGCATCAAATGGAATTAGAACGCATACGCTATGTGATGGCCAGTTACCTACGTTGTCGATTGCAAAAGATAGAAACTTACACGCGACATATAATAAATGAGGAAGAGGCGCGAGATGTGTCTGAAAAAAGATTATCGCCGGAAGAGGCCAAATACGCGCAAGAGTATGCCGAAAATGTGGAGCAATACTTCCAGCAAGTGGCGTTGCAGTACATGCCCAATATGCAGCGTTCAGAGGCGGATCAACGAATAGTTCGTCCAAACCTAATGAGTCATGTTTTCATCAAAGCGAATGTGGCGGGTAAGAGCAATAAGTGAGCTTCAAATTAGTATTGAAAATATCGTCCTTTTCATACATTCCTAGTGCCTGCTGTTGTGGTTGGCGTCGATGACGAGGAGGTGGATCTAACTGCTGGCTCGCAGCACATAATACCCTACCAACTGGTATCCGATTTAATTCATAAAAATCAAGCGCAGCTAATTTAGAAGTAGTGTCTACCTGTAATAGATAGCATAAGTACAAGTATAGATGATTTAAATTAAGCTTATTTTATTCCGTATTCAAACGAGCTAAATTGCACTAATCCATTGTCAATGGCTTCAAAGGTTCAGTATCACTTCTGGCACCATTTCCGGCAGCATTTTGGGCAAGTGTATTAAACATAACACGCTTACGTGTTTGTGGCAATGGTACTGCTGTTCTAGGCGTAGCATGCACTTCTACAGTCGTTGGTTGTTGATCGCTTAAGATGGTATGGTCGAATCTCGGTTGCC
>NW_016194748.1:0-3116 GCF_001687245.7 Rhagoletis zephyria | reverse complement strand
CTTTACGCAAGTAAATATGTCTATTAGCACATATTAGGGGCATCTTCAAAATGCAAATATTTTTAATACTATATTATTTTTTTAATTTATTTTAATTCATTTTACTATTTTTCTTAAAACGACTTTTTTATTTTTTTATGATTTTGTAAATAATTAAAAGTAATAAAATGGTTTTACTTGGGATGAAAATTTTTTAGAAAAAAAAATAAAATTGAGATCAAAATTGTTACTCTGGGATTTTTAGGGTGACTGGCAACGAATCTTATTTCAATAAGATAAAAGATTTTAATTAAAGACACCGTCATTTTGAGTAAGCAATCCTCTGATAAAATCGGCACACTATTGCTTACACCTCCCATGCAACTGATTTTTCAGGTATTAGTAATTGTTTTTATACTACTTAATGTAGATGGCTAAAAGCGTGAAATGTTGTCAGCTATTTACTTATTAATCGCAAAGTTGTACTAAGATGATCAATATCGGTGATCCACAACGTATATCTTCAACATCAACGATTTTTCACATACATATATAAGTGCTTGTGATAAATCTAATCATTTAATGGCTAATTGAAATTTTGTGCTCTGTTTGCATATCATAAGTTCACAGTTAAAATCTCTATGATGAATTTAGTGTAGTGTATAGCTCCCAAAAAAAATTTATTAAAAATATAATAAAAGGTTAAAATAAAATTTTATTTTTTATAATGGTATAAAGCCTTCAGAAATTTTTTCGATCAACCTAAAAAACAATACGATTAATAACGCGAAAGCAATTACTTGAAATTTATTAAAATTACGAGTTGTGGTTTTAAAGCCGCACATATTATTTCTAAGTTATTGAAATTCGTTAAACTCGTCACTTCAACCGAGAGCACCCCTAATACGCATAACACAACCCTGCAGAGAAAGCTACTAGTTTTGAACTAGAATAAATGGAAGGGGCAAGCGCCGACAGAGCAAAGCTCTGGCTCGCCATTCGTGAGACCCGAGTTGGAATCTCAGTCGGCGAATTTGATTTTTAGTACATTTTATTTATTCATTTATTTTTTTATATACGTCTTTTTTTAAAAAGAAAAAAATATTTCATTCATTTTTTATGTTATTTGAGTTTTTATGTTTTTTTCCTAATGAAATTAAATTTGGAATTAGTAATTTATATTTAAGTTGTTGAACGAATTGACTTATTTTACTTTAATCACCACCACACGAACTCGAACCTGAGATCTCAGAACCAGAATCGGCAGTCTTCACTCGACGCCACAGCGGGCATTTTGAGAGGAAAGCAATTAACTGCAATTTAGTTTTGGTTGTGGCAATTCAAAGACAGATGTCGCTGATCGCATAAGTGGTTCGAAGTCGTCGAAATGGTAGGCCGTCGCTTTAGCACTAACTAGTTAATGAACTGGTAATTTTACTGGCTGGCTTGACATTTCACTGCGGAGAACTGGTATAATTATAGTCCATGACGAATTGGTATGACTTCAATCCTTAAGAAATAGTTCATGAACCCCGGAATTGGTGCATACTAGCTCAGCTTTTTACTGCAGGGATACTATGCGTTTAGTGTAAAAATCTATGTATGTATGTTTAAATATGTAAAAAATTTAATATGTCTTACATTGAATGTGCTGCTTCTCTACTTTTTCTTACAAATTTATTAGCTCACCCTACATTTGCCAGTACATAAATAATGTTTTACCATTATTTAAGCTTTTCACTACATCTTTCAATTACACACAAAATTTACAGGATTTTTGCACATAATTTTAACGAAATTATAAAGGAAGTGATAAATATGCCATAATTAATTTTGAAGGAAGTAGAAAAGCAAGTACGCGCGGTGATAATACGATGAGGGAAAAATGCTTCGTACTTAGTTATGTTGGTAGTTGTGCGCAAGTATTTAAGTAAATTAGGAGCTTTGAAACATTTTAATAAAAATATTACGTCCACTAACACACATTCACAGATGAAGAGGAGTGTTTTTTTCACTCATGAACCTCCACCTAGAAAAAATTTCCAAATATACGTACTTATATTAAAAATTTTTTCAGATGTAGAATATGCAGTTATTGCCCAATAGTTTTTAAAAAATTAAATTAGAAAATGCAGAAACTTCAAAACCTATATATTTTTGTGAACAAAATTTTTAACAATAGTGTTTTATTGCATTTTCTTCAGGGCTTTTCGAGTTTTCGCACTTTTGTTTTTACTTAAAGTAGTGAAAAAAATTATAGAAGCAATAAATTGTGATACGTTATGAATATATTTTTTTTTATTTTTTTTTTTTTTTTTTAAATATATAACTCATTAGATAAAAACAGCATATAAATCAACATTTTAAACTTTGTACGGAATTCACAAAAAATTTTCCACTTTTAAAAATTTTTTATAAGGTTTGTTTAACCTTTTAATCAGATTTGTTTTTTAGAAAATTCTGGGAATGCAGTTTTGTAGCCTATTCTATTTCAAAACAATAATATGCAAGTTTCATGGGCTAAAATATACCGTTGATTTTTGAGAATTTTCTTTTGTTAGCAGTTTTCCCATATAAAAATTAATTTCGGTGATGCATTGTATAGAAAACAATGTACGAAATCCTGGATTCAAAAATCCACGATATATTTTAGTCACTTTAAACTTGCACATTATTATATTGAAATGGAATGGTCTACAAAACTGCATACCCAAATTGAACAAAGAGATAAAAAATTTGATAACGAGTTTTCAAATTTTTTATGAATTCTGTACAAAATTTGAGTTATGAACCAGTCAGTTTTAAACCTTATCAGACTGCTAAAATTTCAGATGACAAATTTTCCGAACGAAATTGTGTCATCTTATATTTAAAGAGTCTGATAAATGTCAAATTTATTGGTGCAACCGGGCATTAGACTTTTATAAAAATTATTAAACATTAAATAAACAGGAAAAAAAATTAATTTAGACTTGTTAACAATTATGTTTGTATTATAATTTCCACCACTGTATGTATGTAGCCGCTTCTGCAGTATTCAATACAAGCTTTTCACTTCAAATTTGTTTGAGTTCTACATTAATTTTTGCATCTAATTATACCTTTCATGAGCATGAAATGGTATTATAACTTTGGTC